>NC_053389.1:803565935-803739499 GCF_905171765.1 Bufo bufo
CACGTCCGAAATGTATTTGCGTATCCTCACTTTGATAGCATTAGTGGTGCAACCAACATACTGTAAATTACAGGTCCCACATATGATTAGGTATATTGCATATGTTGTGTTGCAATTAAGGTATGATTTTATATTAAAATCTTTACCATTAGCGGTAGACCTGAATGACCCAGCTATCACAGTATGATCGCAACTAGAGTTGAGCGGACACCTGGATGTTTGGGTTTGACGGGTTCAGCCGAACTTCAGAAAAAAGTTGGAGTTCGGGACCCGAACTTGACCCGAACTTGACCCGAACTTGACCCGAACTTGACCCCGAACCCCATTGAAGTCAATGGGGACCCGAACTTTTGAGCACTAAAATGGCTGTAAAAATGTCATGGAAAGGGCTAGAGGGCTGCAAATGGCATCAAAATGTGGTTAAGAGCATGGCAAGTGCTCTGCAAACAAATGTGGACAGAGAAATGACTTTAAATAACATAAAATAAGTAAAAATAAATAATTATAATCTTGATCTAGGAGGACGAGGTCCATATGGAGTAGGAGGTTGAGGAGGCGGTGGATGTGGCAGTGTAGGTGGAAGTGGCGGTGAAGGAGGAGGTAGCCTGCACTTCTTTTTGGTTTAAAATTTATTTTTATTTATTTAAATTGGTACACCCTAAAACATTGGGAAATATAACCCTCCAGTCATGCTAAACACACGTTCAGACAATACACTGGCTGCAGGGCAGGCCAGCACCTCCAAGGGGTAAAGGGCAAGCTCAGGCCATGTGCCCAATTTGGAGACCCAGAAGTTGCAGGGGCTGACCCCTGTCAGTCAGTTTGTGTAGGCGTGTGCACACTTACTGCCCCACCATGTCGCACGTCCCCGTGATGTTCACGATCCAATTTGATATCTGCTATATCAACTTTCGATGTTCTTTTATGCGCCTACCATGGTGATCACGGGTGGCGGGGAATCAGGGTTCCAGGTCAGAGAGGGAGCATGCAAAAGAGAGACCACATCCAAGGGAGGATTAATTTTTTCAAATTTAAAATGATAGAGCGGAAATATGGGACAAAGTATTAAAGTGTAAAAGTGGGACAACTTTTTAAAGTTTAAAGGGGTATTCCCATCTTGCTACTTCATCCTCACCTGCTGCCAGCTAGCTGTTCACTTCCTGGTTTTCTGCAGCTAAGGCTGGGCGGGCTTAGGCAGCTAGAGTGAAGGCCGGCCACACCTCCTTATGACATCACACTGAGAGCTGAGTCCTGCTTGCTCATTCATGTGAAGTTTATGACTCATCAGTCTGCAGTGTCTGTGAGGGGAATGGTCACTCAGAGAGCCATGTGAAGTGAGCTCAGTGCACAGTAAAATGTGGCTGTTCTGCAGTCTTACACATAAAATATCTGTCTGATCTTTTACAAACCCATTCTGTGCATCAAAAACTATAATTCCATATTATACATTAGCCCAAAAGCTTGACCAACCCTCACCCACCAGCACTGATGCAGATTTGTTTCCATCACAGCTGTACTCCAGTTGTGTATAAACCTTACACTATGTATCTTTATAGATGCATATACAGCTCAGCTACATGTGTCTTCTCCAGTCCCCTAACATCACTTTGGCTGAATGGCTTCCTATACAGCCCTGCTACATCTTTATTCTACTCCCCCACTAGCACTGTGTCTGAAAAGCTTCATATACAGCTCTGCTACATCTGTCTGTTTATCTCTACAACCAGCACTGTGTCAGAACAGCCGCATATTCAGCTCTACTACATCTATTTTTATCTTCAAACAGCACTGTGTCAGAACACCCGCATATTCAGCACTGCTACATCTGTTTCTCTCTTCAACCAGCACTGTATCAGAACAGCCGCATATTCAGCTTGAACAGTCTGTCCAGCATGTGCAAGGTGGAGTTCCACCTGGTGGGCACGTCGCATATGAGGCGGTGAGCGGGAAGGCCGAAGTTACGCTGTAGCGCAGACAGGCAAGCAGCGGCAGGATGTGAACGCCGGAAGCGCGAACAGACGGCCCGCACTTTATGCAGCAGCTCTGACATGTCGGGGTAGTTGCGAATGAACTTCTGCACCACCAAATTCAGCACATGTGCCAGGCAAGGGATGTGCGTCAAACCGGCTAGTCCCAGAGCTGCAACGAGATTTCGCCCATTATCGCACACCACCAGGCCAGGCTTGAGGCTCACCGGCAAAACAGTACAACAAGGAATACAGGTCTCGCATGGAGGCCCAGTCATTGGTGGTGAAGTGGTGCTGTTCCGCCGAGCGACTCACCCGTGTGTGCTGCAGCTGAAACTCCACTATCGCCTGCTGCTGCTGGCACAGTCTGGCCAGCATGTGCAAGGTGGAGTTCCACCTTGTGGGCACATCGCATATGAGGCGGTGAACGGTAAGGCCGAAGTTACGCTGTAGCGCTGACAGGTGAGCAGCAGCAGGGTGAGACTGCCGAAAGCGCGCACAGACGGCCCGCACTTTATGCAGCAGCTCTGACATATCGGGGTAATTTTTAAGGAATCTCTGCACCACCAAATTCAGCACATGCGCCAGGCAAGGGATGTGCGTCAAACCGGCTAGTCCCAGAGCTGCTACGAGATTTCGCCCATTATCGCACACCACCAGGCCGGGCTTGAGGCTGACTGGCACAAACCACTCATCGGTCTGTTGTTCAAGGCCCGTCCACAGCTCCTGCGCGGTGTGGGGTTTGTCCCCCAAATCGATAGGTTTTAAAACTGCCTGCTGTCGTTTACCCCTGGCTGTGCTGAAGTTGGTGGTGAAGGTGTTACACTGACTGGATGAGGAGCTGGTAGAGGATGAGGAAGCGGAGTAGGAGGAGGAAGCAACAGGAGGCAAACTGAAGCGCCCTGCAATCCTCGGTGGTGGAAGGACATGCGCCAAACTGCTATCCGCCTCAGGTCCAGCCGCCACTGCATTTACCCAGTGTGCTGCTATGAAGATATAATGTAGTGTACGGGAACTGTAATGCCCGTCACTACAGAAGGGTCACTTGTTGTGCTGTCGTTTCCCCTTATTTATGGGGAGGTTGGTATGAGTCATCTTTATAATGTAATGCTACGTACTTCCCTGTTACTGTGAAATTTGCATGTGCAGGCCTGCTAGGGGTGTCATTCCAGCTCTTAGTCACAAGAGGGAGCTAGGGAGCCCTAGTTTATATAAGGCCCAGTCAGGGAAGGGAAAGGCAGTCTAAGGTTGATAGTCTAGTCTAACCAGAGATTAGACAATGTCAGAGTCAAGTCCAGGCCTGAAGCCTGCAGACTAGGAGAGGGTAATGCAGTCCCTGTAACCGGGTTCCAGATCCAAGGAGAAGGTTCCCCTCCTGAATTCATATACGCAGAAGCAGGAACACTACAGTTAATGAGCCTGAGGAAACTGAGAGAGAGACAGAGGCAAGTCAAGAAAAGCAAGAGGTACTCAAGACAACAGAGGAGGTACTTGATAGAGATAAAACCAAGGATATACGCCAGAGCTAGGGCATTGGACCTTGGAGAAGAGTTTCTATGTTCCAGGATCAGTCAGGAA
The DNA here is from genome assembly GCF_905171765.1 of Bufo bufo. Lineage (NCBI taxonomy): Eukaryota > Metazoa > Chordata > Amphibia > Anura > Bufonidae > Bufo > Bufo bufo. The sequence goes on from NC_053389.1 coordinate 803,569,481, forward strand.
TAGAGTGCAAGCTGCCTGTACTGCAAGTCCTGTGTCTAACACTCTAAAGTCACCTTGCTATATATATATATATTGCCTGCATCAACTGTATTGAAAATCAACTGTCTTCAAAGGAACTGCGCTTCCGTCAATGTCCCTAAATGATGACTACTAAAGTTTGAATTCTGTTTTAACATCACGTGGTTCCTCAGTTATTCCTGCTATCAGCAAACGGCGTGCCACCGTTTAATTGGCACTGGCGTCACGAACATTTCTCATCACCACCTGCCCTTGCAGAGAGTCAGCCGTCTCAGGTTAGTGTCTATTGCACTACAACACCCAGGAACATTTCTAAACCTAACTTGAGTACGCTGCAATAACGTCCCTGACCGTGCTTACTGGTCCATGTATCCATAGTGAGGTGCACCTTGCACAGATGACATTGCGCACTGCACACCTGTTTTTGTCCCCTACTTGTTGTGCAGGGAAGTGATGGCTCGCCTTGAAAAATAGTGGCGGCTGGGCACGACGTACTGTGGGACAGCCACCGACATAAGGCCTTTAAAACTATCCGTCTCCACCAGACGGAATGACAGCATTTCAAAGGCCAGTAATTTAGAAATGCTGGCATTCAGGGCTAGTGATCGCGGGTGGGTAGGGGGGTACTTCCTCTTCCTCTCGAGCATTTGGGAGATGGAGAGCTTGGTGACCCAGGTGGTGGTGTTGCTGGGTGGCAGGTGGCACTGTCACTCCAGAGGTGGATGAAGAGGCCGAGACTGCAACAGAAGAGGAAGCAGGAGGAGCCAGAGACCTTTCTTGGTTTTTGAGGTGTCTACTCCACTGCAGCTCGTGCTTTGCACTTAAATGCCTGGTCATGCAGGTTGTGCTCAAGTTGAGACATTTATGCCTCGCTTCAGGCTCTGATTGCACAGAGTGAAAACTACTCGTGTCTTGTCGTCAGCACATTGTCTGAAGAACTGCCATGCCAGGGAACTCCTTGGAGCTGGCTTTGGTGTGCTCGGTCCCTTGCTGTGGTGGGCAGTAGCAGGCGTACTGTCTAGAGGACGGCCGAGCAGTTGGCATCTGTTTTTTCGTCATCATCCAAGACGTGCTACGATGGTCCTCCCATATACTCATCTTGAAAGATAAGTGGTTGGGCATGGGTGCACTCAATTTCTTCCACTTCTGGGGCAGGGCTAGGTGGATGGCCCTGGGAATCCCTGCTAAGAGAGTCATCAAAAAGCATAAGAGACTGCTGCATGACTTGGGGCTCATACTGCTTGGCTGATTTGCAAGTGGGTGAGGTGAAAGACTGATGGACATCGGCTGCAGGTGCCAACTGTGGTCTTTCAGCATGAGACTGGGTGGGAGACAATGTGAAGGAACTAGAGTCACTGTCAGCAACCCAATCTACTATCGCCTGTACTTGTTCAGGCCTCACCATTCGTTGAGCCGCATTAGGCCTGACCAAATACCGCTGCAGGTTCTGTCGCCTACTCACACCTGAGGAAGGTGTTTCACTTGTGCGTGTAGATGGAACAGATCGACCATGTCCTCTCCCTGCAACAGGAGTTCCACCAGCAGCACCACGACCTGGGCCACGTCCCTTATTTGACGCTCTCCTCATATTTCTCGAATTTAAGATCTTGCCCTAAATGGGTGTTTAATTAATAGTAGAATAGAACAACAGTATGTACAGGGTGTATCTCACACACCCTGATCCAGACTAGGTCTCAATTTAATTTGTTTGCCAAAAATGTCTGTATTTCAAATACCTGAATAAAACCCCTGTATTTAAAGGGTGTATCTCACACGCCCTGAACCAGACTAGGTCTCAATTTAATTTGTTTGCCAAAAATGTCTGTATTTCAAATACCTGAATAAAACCACTGTAGTTAAAAGGAATTTCAAACATCTTGAGGATGTAAGGGCGCAACAGTTGTGTATTTTGCCCCAAAAAGGGTGTTTTATTAATAGAAGAATATAAGCCCTGCATATATAGGGTGTATCTCATACGGCCTGACCCACACTAGGCCTCAATGAAAGATTTGTACAGCAAATTGCAGTATTACAAATACCTGAATAGAACCACACTATGTAAAGGCTGTATCTCACAATGACATATGCAGCAAAGGCTGCAAAATAAACTTTTTTTCCCCCAAACGGGTGTTTGTTTAATAACTGAATATGACAGCAGTATATAACCCTGGAATTTCAAACGTGCTGATGCTGCAAGCCCAGAAAAATTGTGTATTTTGCACAAAAAAAGGTATTTTATTAATAAAAGAATCAAACCCCTGTATTTAAAGGGTGTATCTCACACGCCCTGAATCAGACTAGGCCTTCTTTTAATTTTGTTTGCCCAAAATGGCTGTATTTAAAATACCTGAATAGAACCCCTGTATATACAGGGTGTATCTCACACGCCCTGATCCACACTAGGACGCTATCAAAGAATTGTGCCCAAAATAGCTTTCCTTCAAATAACTGAATAGAAAGACAGTATGTAAAGGCGGTTTCTCACAATCACATCTGCAGCAAAGGCTGCCAACAATTTTTTTTTTGCCCAAACGGGTGTTTGTTTAATAACTGAATATGACAGCAGTATATAACCCTGGAATTTCACACGTGCTGATGCTGCAAGGCCAGAAAAATAGTGGAATGTGGCAAAAAAGTGTTTTTAAAAATCAAGAAAATCATGGGTGTATTTCTAGCTTAAATTGCACACTCACTAATCCAGATGTATATTGCCAAAAAAGTGTTTTTTTGGTAACAGAATATGAAAGCTGTATATATTAAACTTGAATTTAACACTTGCAGATCTGGAAACTAGTGTTTTTTGGCAAAAAAAAGTGTGTTTATAAAAACCCTGAAAATGATGGCTGTATTTCTAGCTTAAATTGCACACTGACTAAGCCTGCAAATGCACCAGATGTTGTAAATTGCCCCAAAAAATTTACAAACAGATTATTTGTGCTGTTTTTAAAGCTTGGATTTCAATGTCCCAAAAGCTCAGATGCAGTGCTGGTGTCACTGGGCTCAGGGCAGGATAAAAAAGATTGTGCCCTGCACCCACACAACACAATGTATGTAGATCGCTGAGTTAGATTCACGTTTTGAGCAAAGATTCTCTCCTATTCTCTCCCTGAAATCACCAGCATCATCCTCTCCCTACACTAAGCACAGCAGAGTGACGTGCACAGCTACGTGACTCCATCTTATATAGAGGCTGGGTCACATGCTACACTGGCCAATCACAGCTATGCCATTAGTAGGCATGGCTGTGATGGCTTCTAAGGGCACAGAGTTAAACGCTTGTTGATTGGCTGCTCTGCAGCCTTTCAAAAAGCGCAGAGAAATCACTAAACACTGAACCCGAACTTTTACTGAAATGTTTACGTTCGGGTCCGGGGTCCAAAAATCCAAAAGTTCAGTACATACCGGAACTTTACAGTTCGGGTTCGCTCAACCCTAATTATGGGAGAAAAATAGCTTTCTGTATTTTAAAATTTTCCCTATATCTGGGCCTGACAACCACACAAGGTGTAAAAGAGCAGATCACACAATTCACGGATTACACCACTGACAGCAAAAATGGGGATAGATTATGGGGAAAAAAAATAGCGTTTTCTGTATTATAATTTTTTCCCTATATCTGGGCCTGACAACCACACAAGTTATTGAAGCGCAGATCATACAATTTACGGATTACACTGTTGACAGCAAAAATGTGGATAGATTATGGGAGAAAAATTGTTTTCTGTATTTTACATTTTCCTTATATCTGGGCCTGACAACCACACAAGGTATTGAAGCGCAGATCACGCAATTCACGGATTACACCGTTGATAGCAAAAATGTGGACAGATTATGGGAAAAAAAGTGTTTTCTGTATTATAATTTTTTCCCTAAATCAAGGCCTGACAACCACACAAGGTATTGAAGCGCAGATTACACAATTCACGGATTATACCGTTGACAACAAAAATGTGGATTTTGGGAAAAACATTATTGTTTTTACTAATATTCTTCCTATCTCTGCCCCTGACACACAGAAGGTATTGCTTCAAAGATGTCACAAGTCACTGCAGACACCCTGTATATAGCAAAAGAATCTCTATTTTACAAAGTATAAAAAAAAATATATTGAGTAGTACTTTGCACAATTAAATTGCTGCCACCACACACAATAGTCCTTAAAAGGACTTTTGGGTCTTTGAAACGTTATTCGCTGGAATATATTGCGATCACAATCTCCGTACACTATCTGTCCCTTCCTATGCGCAGCTCTCCCTGACTCGCAATGAGCCGAACCCTCGTCATCGGGTGCTATATAGCACCCGATGATGCGTATCGGCCAGCCAATCACTGTAATGCCAGTAGCCAACGTGGCTACTGGCATTACAGTAATGGCAGTACTTACCCGCATGTTTTTTGGCTGCTTAGCAGCTGCGAACTGTGCGAGGAGAAGACTCGAGCATGGTACTCGGCCGAGTATCGCCATGTGTCGAGCATAGCGATGCTCGAGCCGAGCAGGTATTCGGGCGAGCATGCTCGCTCATCACTACTAAAAACTAGGGATGAGCGAACCCAAACTGTATAGTTCGGGTTCGTACCGAATTTTGGGGTGTCCGTGACACGGACCCGAACCCGAACATTTTTGTAAAAGTCCGGGTTCGGGTTCGGTGTTCGGCGCTTTCTTGGCGCTTTTTGAAAGGCTGCAAAGCAGCCAATCAACAAGCGTCATACTACTTACCCCAAGAGGCCATCACAGCCTTGCCTACTATTGGCATGGCTGTGATTGGCCAGTGCAGCATGTGACCCAGCCTCTATATAAGCTTGGGTCACGTAGCGCTGCATGTCACTCTGCTGATACAAGTGTAGTGTCACGGCTGAGGATGGGGGAAATCCTCAGCCGTGCGCTGCCAGATGCTGTTGGCCTACTCGGCCATGAGAACAGGATAGGGAGCAGGTCACCTACTACAGCGTCCCTACCCTGACCCTAACTCCTAACTGCATGGGCCGACCTTAAAGGTAGGAGGACCCATGCGCAGGAACCTCGGATCCCTAACTCACCCTCCGTCCGGTCCCTGCGCTAGGAGTCAGGGTAAGACGACCTACTCCTCCTAGGCACGGAGGAGCAGGAGTCTCACTGGCCAAGCTGTTGGGAAAAGGGGAACTCATACAGCCTTACGGGAACGACAGGCGAACTATTAGTTCCAACCTGTCACAGCCTTGCTGACTGGATCCCTGCGCTAACAGGAATCCAGAACCGTAAGCTGCACCAAACACATAGAAAGGTCCCAACAGAACATAACATACAACATCAACACATAGCAGACATAAACATAAGGACAATATCTTTATGACCACAGGGGTGGCTCTCACTGGCAGATAGTAACACAGGAGGCTGCTCCAGCAAGCATGGCTGAAACAACCCACTGAGCCATGCTAACAGTGAGGCTATATAGGCCAGGAAGCCACACCCCACAGTCGGACACACCCAGTGACACACACACACACACACTGGGAAGGAAGTTAACCCTTCCAACACCACAGAAGGGAAAAACACAACATTAAAGGGAAAGTGTCCAACAGAAGCAAGCCACTGTGGTTGGTACCGCTGGCCACGACATGGGTGGCAACCGTGTCCTGGGGAATAGCCCAGAGGCCGGGACACTGCCACCACATGTACAGACAGCCAAACGTTGCCACGGGCAACCACAGTGCAGGAAAAGCATCAGTGCACACAGACAAACAACACAGTGAACACAAGACACACAGACCTAACATAGGGGTTGCTAGGTGCAACCGCATGCACAGCAGGAAAGCTGCCACAAGCAAGCGTTGCCAGCGGCAACCACAGGTGAGGCAAATACCACTGCCCTCACCTGTGATTGACAACAAAACCAAACCGCTGACAATCGCATGCGGTTGAAAAGTCACGGTCATAGCCATGGCCGTGACATGTAGGGAGAGGTTGCAGCTGTGACGTTAGGGCGAGATTAGGCAGTGATTAACTCCTCCAAAAGACTTCATTCAGTGATCGATCTACAGCTGTGGATCATTGAACTGCTTCTATTCAATTGCTCAGTGTTTTTAGGGTGCCCAGAGCGTTTTTCAGTCACTTTTTTCTGGGGTGATCGGCGGCCATTTTGTGACTTGTGGTGCGCCAGCACGAGCTATCACCAAGTGTATTTAACCATCAATAGTGTGGTTATTTTTTGCTATATCCTACATCAGGTGCAGGCTGAGCCTGTGTCACCCAAGTGCATTTAACCATCAATAGTGTGGTTATTTTTTGCTATATCCTACATCAGGGTCAAGCTTTCATCAAGTGCATATAACCATCAATAGTGTGGTTATTTTTTGGCCATATACTACATCAGGGGCAAGTTGAGCCTTTCACCCAGCGCCTAAAAAATAGGCCTCACATTTATATTAATCCAAATCTGTCATTACTGTTTTAGCTGGTCAAGTTATTTTTAGTGACCGTCAAAGCACAGTTTTTGTTCTGGGTTGAAAAACAATTCCCAAATTTGCAATTCTCAAAATTAGTGGTTTCTGCTGTATCAGGCCTACTTTAAATCTATCCCTAAAAGGGTATATTAGATTCAAGGTGCTGATAGGGTAATTCTCAAAAACTTAACACACACGCTACAGTGCAGATACAAGTCTAATTCTGTGATTAAACGTATACCTGTCACCCAGCGCCTAAATAATAGGCCTCAAATTTATATTCTTCTAAATCTGTCATTACTGGTGTGCGTGTATTAGTGTAATACGGTACCTAAATAGATAGCCAGAAAGTGTTAGGTGTCTGTAAAAAAAAGGCCTGAATTTGAATTCAATACATTGGCCCGAATAATATTTTTCTTATTGTGGTGAACGGTAACAATAAGGAAAACATCAAGTAAGGGACACGGACGCGGACGCGGACATGGTCGTGGTGGTGTTAGTGGACCCTCTGGTGCTGGGAGAGGACGTGGCCGTTCTGCCACAGCCACACGTCCTAGTGTACCGACTACCTCAGGTCCCAGTAGCTGCCAGAATTTACAGCCATATTTGGTGGGGCCCAATGCCGTTCTAAGGATGGTAAGGCCTGAGCAGGTACAGGCATTAGTCAATTGGGTGGCCGACAGTGCATCCAGCACGTTCACATTATCTCCCACCCAGTCTTCTGCAGAAAGCGCACAGATGGCGCATGAAAACCAAGCCCAACAGTCTGTCACATCACCCCCATGCATATTAGGGAAACTGTCTGAGCCTCAAGTTATGCAGCAGTCTCTTATGCTGTTTGAAAACTATGCTGGCAGGGTTTCCCAAGGGCATCCACCTAGCCCTTCCCCAGCGGTGGAAGACATAGAATGCACTAATGCGCAACCACTTATGTTTCCTGATGATGAGGACATGGGAATACCACCTCAGCACGTCTCTGATGATGACGAAACACAGGTGGAATGAAGGTCGTGCCACTGACATTCACAGTTCGGAGGAAGAGGCAGTGGTGAGACCGAGCCAACAGCATAGCAAAAGACAAAGAGGGAGCAGTGGGCAAAAGCAGAACACCCGCCGCCAAGATACTCCGCCTGCTACTGACCGCCGCCATCTGGGACCGAGCATCCCAAAGGCAGCTTCAAGGAGTTCCCTGGCATGGCACTTCTTCAAACAATGTGCTGACGACAAGACCCGAGTGGTTTGCACGCTGTGCCATCAGAGCCTGAAGCGTGGCATTAACGTTCTGAACCTTAGCACAACCTGCATGAACAGGCACCTGCATTCAAAGCATGAACTGCAGTGGAGTAAACACCTTAAAAACAAGAAAGTCACTCAGGCTCCCCCTGCTACCTCTTCTGCTGCTGCCGCCTCGGCCTCTTCTGCTGCTGCCGCTGCCTCGGCCTCTTCCTCCGCCTCTTGAGGAACGTTGGCACCTGCCGCCCAGCAAACATGGGATGTACCACCAACACCACCACCTGCGTTACCAAGCATCCCAACCATGTCACACGGCAGCGTTCAGCTCTCCATCTCACAAACATTTGAGAGAAAGCGTAAATTCCCACCTAGCCACCCTCGATCCCTGGCCCTGAAGCCAGCATTTCTAAACTACTGGCCTATGAAATGCTGTCATTTAGGCTGGTGGACACAAACAGCTTCAAACAGCTCATGTCGTTTGCTGTCCCACAGTATGTTGTTCCCAGCCGGCACAAGTTCTCCAAGAGAGCCGTGCCTTCCCTGCACAACCAAGTATGCGATAAAATCAAGTGTGCACTGCGCAACGCCATCTGTGGAAAGGTCCACCTAACCACAGATACGTGGACCAGTAAGCACGGCCAGGGACGCTATATCTCCCTAACTGCACACTGGGTAAATGTAGTGGCGGCTGGGCCCCAGGCGGAGAGCTGTTTGGCGCACGTCCATCCGCCGCCAAGGATCGCAGGGCAACATTCTTTGCCTCCTGTCTCCTCCTCCTCCTACTCAGCTTCCTCCTCCTCTTCTTCCACCTGCTCATCCAGTCAGCCACACACCTTCACCACCAACTTCAGCACAGCCCGGGGTAAACGTCAGCAGGCCGTTCTGAAACTCATATGTTTGGGGGACAGGCCCCACACCGCACAGGAGTTGTGGCGGGGTATAGAACACTGCCGGTGAGCCTCAAGCCCGGCCTGGTGGTGTGCGATAATGGGCAAAATCTCGTTGAGCTCTGGGACTAGCCGGTTTGACGCACATCCCTTGCCTGGCGCATGTGCTGAATTTGGTGGTGCAGAAGTTCATTCACAACTACCCCGACATGTCAGAGCTACTGCATAAAGTGCGGACCGTCTGTTCGCGCTTCCGGCGTTCACATCCTGCCGCTGCTCGCCTGTCTGCGCTACAGCGTAACTTCGGCCTTCCCGCTCACCGCCTCATATGCGACGTGCCCACCAGGTGGAACTCCACCTTGCACATGCTGGACAGACTGTGCGAGCAGCAGCAGGCCATAGTGGAGGTTCAGCTGCACCACGTACGGGTCAGTCGCACTGCGGAACAGCACCACTTCACCACCAATGACTGGGCCTCCATGCGAGACCTGTGTGCCCTGTTGCGCTGTTTCGAGTACTCCACCAACATGGCCAGTGGCGATGACGCCGTTATCAGCGTTACAATACCACTTCTATGTCTCCTTGAGAAAACACTTAGGGCGATGATGGAAGAGGAGGTGGCCCAGGAGGAGGAGGAGGAGGAAGAGGGGTCATTTTTAGCACTTTCAGGCCAGTCTCTTCGAAGTGACTCAGAGGGAGGTTTTTTGCAACAGCAAAGGCCAGGTACAAATGTGGCCAGACAGGGCCCACTACTGGAGGACGAGGAGGACGAGGATGAGGAGGAGGTGGAGGAGGATGAGGATGAAGCATGTTCACAGCGGGCTGGCACCCAACGCAGCTCGGGCCCATCACTGGTGCGTGGCTGGGGGGAAACGCAGGACGATGACGATACGCCTCCCACAGAGGACAGCTTGTCCTTACCTCTGGGCAGCCTGGCACACATGAGCGACTACATGCTGCAGTGCCTGCGCAACGACAGCAGAGTTGCCCACATTTTAACGTGTGCGGACTACTGGGTTGCCACCCTGCTGGATCCACGGTACAAAGACAATGTGCCCACCTTACTTCATGCACTGGAGCGTGATAGTAAGATGCGCGAGTACAAGCGCACGTTGGTAGACGCGCTACTGAGAGCATTCCTAAATGTCACAGGGGAACAAGTGGAAGCCCAAGGTGAAGGCAGAAGAGGAGCAAGAGGTCGCCAACGCAGCTGTGTCACGGCCAGCTCCTCTGAGGGCAGGGTTAGCATGGCAGAGATGTGGAAAAGTTTTGTCACCACGCCACAGCTAACTGCACCACCACCTGATACGGAACGTGTTAGCAGGAGGCAACATTTCAATAACATGGTGGAACAGTACTTGTGCACACCCCTCCACGTACTGACTGATGGTTCGGCCCCATTCAACTTCAGGGTCTCCAAATTGTCCACGTGGCCAGAGCTAGCCTTTTATGCCTTGGAGGTGCTGGCCTACCCGGCGGCCAGCGTTTTGTCTGAACGTGTATTCAGCACGGCAGGGGGCGTCATTACAGACAAACGCAGCCGCCTGTCTACAGCCAATGTGGACAAGCTGACGTTCATAAAAATGAACCAGGCATGGATCCCATAGGACCTGTCCATCCCTTGTGCAGATTAGACATTAACTACCTCCCCTTAACAATATATTATTGTACTCCAGGGCACTTCCTCATTCAATCCTATTTTTAGTTTCATTTTACCATTATATTGCGGGGCAACCCAAAGTTGAATGAACCTCTCTGGGTGCCGAATGAACCTCTTTGTCTGGGTGCCGGGGCCTAAAAATATCTGACAGTGGCCTGTTCCAGTGGTGGGTGACATGAAGCCTGATTCTCTGCTATGACATGAAGACTGATTCTCTGCTGACATGAAGCCTGAATCTCTGTTACGGGACCTCTCTCCTCTGCCTGGGTGCCTGGGCCTAAATATGTGACAATGGACTGTTCCAGTGTTGGGTAGTGATGAGCGGGAGGTGCCATATTCGATTTCGAGATATTTCGCGAATATTCGAATGAATATTCGTATTATTTTCGTCGAAATCGAATATTCGGAATGATTTTATTTTTCGCGAATAATATGCGATTAAATTAATCGTACGATTATTTTATTATTTTTTTTTTCCTGTATAAGGCAAAGTTCCTATGACTATGGCTAGGCTAATATGTGCTTTTTACGAAATTTCTTAATATTGCTCTAACTTCGTCTTATAGAATATTCGTAATATTGCTCTAACTCCGTCTTTTAGAATATTACGAATATTCTAAAAGACGAAGTTAGAGCAATATTAAGAAATTTCGTAAAATACACATATTAGCCTAGCCATAGTCATAGGAACTTTGCCTTATACAAGAAAGAAAAAAAAATAATAATTGTACGATTAATTTAATCATACGATTATTAGCCTAGCCATAGTCATAGGAACTTTGCCTTATACAGGAAAAAAAAAAAATAATAATCGTACGATTATTTTAATCATACGATTTATTTTATTTTTTTCCTGTATAAGGCAACGTTCCTATGACTATTGCTAGGCTAATATGTGTATTTTACGAAATTTCTTAATATTGCTCTAACTTCGTCTTTTAGAATATTCGTAATATTGCTCGAACTCCGTCTTTTAGAATATTACGAATATTCTAAAAGACGAAGTTAGAGCAATATTAAGAAATTTCGTAAAATACACATATTAGCCTAGCCATAGTCATAGGAACTTTGCCTTATACAGGAAAAAAAAAATTAAAAAAAATAAATAAATCGTACGATTAATTTAATCATACGATTATTAGCCTAGCCATAGTCATAGGAACTTTGCCTTATACAGAAAAAAAAAAAAATAATCGTACGATTAATTTAATCATACGATTATTAGCCTAGCCATAGTCATAGGAACGTTGCCTTATACAGGAAAAAAAAAATCGTCCGATTAAATTAATCGTACAATTTTTTTTTTTATTATTATTTTTTTAAAATATGAACATTCGATTTTGCGAATATTTGGAACTATATTCTAAATATTCGCGAAATCTCGAAATTGCGATATTCGAGAAAAAAAATCGAAATTTGAATATTCGCGCTCAACACTAGTGTTGGGTGACGTAAAGCATGATTCTCTGCTAGGACATGCAGACTGATTCTCTGCTGACATGAAGCCAGATTCTCTGTTACGGGACCTCTCTCCTCTGCCTGGGTGCCTGGGCCTAAATATCTGACAATGGACTGTTCCAGTGTTGGGTGAACTAAAGCATGATTCTCTGCTAGGACATGCAGACTGATTCTCTGCTGACATGAAGCCAGATTTTCTGTTACGGGACCTCTCTCCTCTGCCTGGGCCTAAATATCTGACAATGGACTGTTCCAGTGTTGGGTGACGTAAAGCTTGATTCTCTGCTATGACATGCAGACTGATTCTCTGCTGACATGAAGCCAGATTCTCTGTTACGGGACCTCTCTCCTCTGCCTGGGTGCCTGGGCCTAAATATCTGACAATGGACTGTTCCAGTGTTGGGTGACGTAAAGCATGATTTTCTGCTATGACATGCAGACTGATTCTCTGCTGACATGAAGCCACATTCTCTGTTACGGGATCTCTCTCCTCTGCCTGGGTGCCTGGGCCTAAATATCTGACAATGGACTGTTCCAGTGTTGGTTGACGTAAAGCATGATTCTCTGCTAGGACATGCAGACTGATTCTCTGCTGACATGAAGCCAGATTCTCTGTTACGGGACCTCTCTCCTCTGCCTGGGTGCCTGGGCCTAAATATCTGACAATGGACTGTTCCAGTGTTGGGTGACGTAAAGCCTGATTCTCTGCTATGACATGCAGACTGATTCTCTGCTGACATGAAGCCAGATTCTCTGTTACGGGACCTCTCTCCTCTGCCTGGGCCTAAATATCTGACAATGGACTGTTGTAGTGTTGGGTGACGTAAAGCATGATTTTCTGCTAGGACATGCAGACTGATTCTCTGCTGACATGAAGCCACATTCTTTGTTACGGGACCTCTCTCCTCTGCCTGGGTGCCTGGGCCTAAATATCTGACAATGGACTCTTCCAGTGTTGGGTGACGTAAAGCCCGATTCTCTGCTATGACATGCAGACTGATTCTCTGCTGACATGAAGCCAGATTCTCTGTTACGGGACCTCTCTCCTCTGCCTGGGCTTAAATATGTGACAATGGACTGTTCCAGTGTTGGGTGACGTAAAGCATGATTCTCTGCTAGGACATGCAGACTGATTCTCTGCTGACATGAAGCCAGATTCTCTGTTACGGGACCTCTCTCCTCTGCCTGGGTGGCGGGGCCTAAATATATGACAATGGACTGTTACAGTGGTGGGTGACGTGAAGCCAGATTCTCTGCTATGGGACCACTCTCCAATTGATATTGGTTAATTTTTATTTATTTTATTTTTATTTTAATTCATTTCCCTATCCACATTTGTTTGCAGGGGATTTACCTACATGTTGCTGCCTTTTGCAGCCCTCTAGCTCTTTCCTGGGCTGTTTTACAGCCTTTTTAGTGCCGAAAAGTTCTGGTCCCCATTGACTTCAATGGGGTTCGGGACGAAGTTCGGGTCGGGTTCGGATACCGAACCCGAACATTTCCGGGAAGTTCGGCCGAACTTCTCGAACCCAAACATCCAGGTGTTCGCTCAACTCTACTAAAAACCTTAGCCTTTCTTCATCCATGCTGTACTGCTGCTGTTCCCAAATAAAAAAGAAAGACATTTTTTAGGCTTATTTAGAACAAGCACCGGCCGATCCACCGTTGCATCTAAATCTACGCCAAGTCTTTTGCTGGTATAAATTTAGACCATTTTCTACAACTAAAACAGGTGTGGAAAATGAGGAGATGGACCTGCTGGTCCGTCCCCTTTTTTAGACCTGGCATGAGAAAATGTCGCCGATTGCGGCGCAATTAGCCTTTGCACCGCAATCTGTGCCAGAAATACACCTAATAGACATATTTCTGGTTAGTAAATGACCCGTGTGTATTTAAACACCATCTGCTCCCAATATAGCACATTTTTTGGAATGTTTGTGTAAAGGGGTTTTCCAGGATTTTTATATTAATGACCTATCCCGAGTATAGTACAAGAGAATTTAGACTAGAACCTTCAGAATCACAGGTGCATAACCATGAAGCAAACATAATAATTAAAACAAAATGGCTGCACACCATTATACATACAAACAATAGAGCTAAGAAATAGGGGTCATTCTAAATAAAAGTGATACAATACCAACCTATCTACCTGGGACTTCTGAGCAGAGTATGTATGTAGCTGGTCTCTACACTGTCCTGAATATTGTAGGCTTAGATAAGTCCAAAGAGAGGCAGTATATTTAGTGTTAGGCAGAGGCGGCTCTAGACTTTGTGAGGCCTTAGGCGAAACTCGAACATGAGGCCCCCACAAAGATTGTTGGGATGCTCGTGATCTCCTGTACGGCGCCCCGCCTCAATCCTCAAGAAATAAGCTGTGTCAACCACCGCACGGAGCGGTGGTGTGGTCAACACTCCCCCCTCCATGTATCTCTATGGAGGACTCGGAGATACACAAGTGTTGTTTCTGCGGCTCTCCCATAGATACATGGAGAGGGAGTGTTGACCACCGCTCCGGGCACAAGGAGATCCGGAGTACCATACAGGAGATCGTGGGGGATCCCAACGGCCAGACCCCCCTGATCAGACACTTGTCTCCTATCCTTTGGATAGGGGATTTATTTTCCTATCCCGGAGTACCCCTTTAATATGCAGTGACATCACAGTAAAGGGTTAATATGCACAGTGACAACACAGTACTGGGCTTATATTCACAGTGCATATTAACACTTTGTATTAACCCTAGCCCAGTTCTCTAAATCGACCCTCCCCGCACACACCGCATTGTGCTGTACTTGCTATACAGCAGCACGTACCTCTCACATCCAGAGCCTCCAGGTGACGTCTCCTCGGATGTAGATCTTCTCTGTCATCATCTTCTCCATTCGGTCCCGGACACTTCTCTCAGCCGCCTCGTCTCTGCAGAGTGTGACACACGGACATCTTAGCTTCCTCACATTTCTATCATCATCCCCCAACCTGGAGCCCCCACAGTGTTATCCTGCTGCTTGCTGTGCCCCCAAATACTATCCTGAAGAAATATTAGTGCCCCCCATAGTAATAGTACTCCTCATAGTCCCACCAATAGTAATTCCCTTCTAGAATGCTCTCATTAGTAATACTGTCCCCCACATTGCCCCCATTAAGTAAATTGCCCCCCACACTGCCCACATTAAGTGATTTGCCCCCCACACTGCCCCCATTAAGTAATTTGTCCCCCCACACTGCCCCCATTAAGTAATTTGCCCCCCCACACTGCCCCCATTAAGTAATTTGTCCCCCCACACTGCCCCCATTAGGTAATTTGCCCCCCCACACTGCCCCATTAAGTAATTTGTCCCCCCACACTGCCCCCATTAAGTAATTTGCCCCCCACACTGCCCCCATTAAGTAATTTGCCCCCCACACTGCCCCCATTAAGTAATGTGTCCCCCCACACAGCCCACATTAAGTAATTTTCCCCCCACACTGCCCCCATTAAGTAATTTGTCACCCCACACTGCCCCCATTAAGTAATTTGCCCCCCACACTGCCCCCATTAAGTAATTTGTCACCCACACTGCCCCTATTAAGTAATTTGCCCCCCCACACTGCCCCCATTAAGTAATTTGCCCCCCCACACTGCCCCCATTAAGTAATTTGCCCCCCCACACTGCCCCCATTAAGAAATTTGCCCCCCACACTGCCCCATTAAGAAATTTGTCCCCCCACACTGCCCCCATTAAGAAATTTGTCCCCCGGGGGCGGAGCCTGCGCCGGACTGTGATGGCCGCATAGTTTGGTGCTCTCCATGATAGATCCTCTACAGCACTAGCCTACACAAGCGGACAGACAACAGAATGGTAAAAATCGGGAACCCGAGAGCCGGGGATACCTCTGGAGCTAGCAGGCAGCCGAACAACAACGGCGATATGGATAAATTCATCAAAAAAGCGGCTGCTACAGTGGCGGCAAGAGAAAGCAAGATGGCGCCGAACCCGCTTCCTAAGGTGAGCGAACGCGCGACTGACATGTCTGAAGGGGAGAGCGATACAGAGGACTCACATAGCAGGACGGCGCTTCCTATTACCCGCCGTTTCCTGAAACAGTCGCTGAGTAAAGCGATGGAGCCGATCCTAACTGAGCTCACTGCCATGCGCCAGGATATCCACCATATTGGAGACCGGGTAGTTAACCTAGAAGTGCAACAAAACGCGGTGCTTGAGCACCAAACAGCTACCGCCTCCTCCTTTCAAAAATGCCGCACATACCTAAATGACCTCCACAACGCCCTGGAGGACCAGGAGAACAGAGGACGCAGGAACAACCTGCGATTCAGGGGGATACCGGAGACAATCGCTGCGGCTGATATCCCTGTGGCCGTTATAGATATATGCTGCTCCCTGCTGGGCGCTGACGGACGCCACGACATTATACTTGAACGTGCACACAGAGCGCTTAGGCCTAAGCCTAAAGGGACGGAACCGCCAAGGGATGTAATTTGTAGGTTCCTGAATTTTCAAGTGAAGACAGCTGTCTTGGAAGTAGCCAGGAACCAAGAAGATCTGACATATGAAGATTCCAGAATCCAGATCTATCAAGACCTGGCCCCGTCTACATTGAACAAAAGAAGATTACTAAAGCCCTTGACGGACTGGCTCAGGATGAACAAGATCCTGTATAGATGGACCTTTCCCTTTGGGATTTCGTTCCTCCATGCTGGACGCCGCCTTACTATTAACACCTTTGCCGACCTGATGGGAGCCTACGACCACCTGCAGATCCCACCTTTAGAGATCAAGAACTGGGAACTTTATCAGGATATCACAGAGCTTCCTGACCTGCCGAAGCCCTTACCCTTTGAGCCTCCACGTACACCAAAGGCCCAGAAGTTCAAGCGGAGGAACACACAACTCACACCATAGAGACTGGCTCTATAAGCGTAACAACTCGCTTTGACTCTTCCGTTTTTTCTCTTAATCTATCCCCTTTGCTTTCCCTACCTCTTACCTATCCCTTTCCCCCCCAAAAAAAAAATAAAAAAATCAGGTGTATGCTACAATACTCTGCATAGCTCTCCTATCATACCTTCACCAAACTTAATATCTTCTTGTTCCCCCCATCTGTTCTCTCCTGTTCTCACAGCCTCTTATATGTCTGTCTCTAAATCTCATTACGGAGATGCACACTTTGTGCGCAGAGGATCACAATAGGGTTGATTGACCATTTCCCCCCTTGTGACCCTTGTAACCGACATGGTTCATACTCATTGTTATGGGAACTGTTACACGCGACTATCCAGTCACGTTATTTTTTGTATTTTTCGTTTTGTTCATTTTGTTTACTTTGTTCTTAAGGTACATGCAATCTGTATTCTAAAGATTTCGCTGGTGCAATGGGCCCCTCTGCAGACCATCTCACCCACCTGGACTCAACATTTGGCTCTTAGTCAGAGTGCGTTCTCCTGGAGGGGGATGGACCCTCAAAAAAAAGGTAATTCATACTACACCACACACTATGGCTGACCTATCATTTGCGTCTTACAATGTCAAAGGCTTTAATTCTCCCTCTAAACGGAGTCAGGTTTTCTCATTGTTACGCAAATCAGGAGCCACAGTCCTTCTTCTCCAGGAGACGCACTTTAAATTTAATCATTACCCCAACCTCTCATATGGTCACTACTCCCAGTGGTTCCACTGTGGTAGCAACTCATCTGCTTCTGGGGGGGTGAGTGTTGGGTTTCAGAGGAAGGTTCCGTTTCAATATATCTCCCACCTGCAGGACCCTGATGGCCGATACTTATTGGTTAAAGGCAGTATTGGCCCCCAGAGGTATACGTTTATTAACCTATATGCACCGAATACTGGCCACTATGGATGGTTTGCTAAGATTTTTCCAATTATCAAATCCTTTGCAGAAGGTTTGGTTGTGGTGGGAGGCGACCTCAACGCCACCTTAAACCCGCAGCTAGATTCCTCGACATCTAAATCGGCCCTGGCGCTCAAAACCCTGCGCTTCATAAGAGAAGGTTTTTGGAATTTGCACCTTATAGATGTTTGGCGTACGTTACATCCAACCACAGCTGACTATACTTTCTACTCCAATGCTCATGGTACGTACCAACGCTTGGACTACGTGTTTGTATCTAAGGAACATCTCCAGCTCTGTCACAACCCCCAAATAGGGTCTATTCACCTCTCCGACCATGCCCCAATTTCACTAACAGTTTCGACCCCTGTATCTAAACACAGCCAATTCAAGTGGCGTCTAAACGAATCCTTATTAGGTAACCTTAATACGAGGGATAAGATTGCTGGTCTTCTTGAGGAATACTTTACTATAAATAAAGATCCTGATATCTCTGCCTTTACATTATGGGACGCTCACAAACCTTATATCAGAGGTCATTTTATAAGTCTTGGAGCTTATTTAAAAAAGGAGAGAAACAAAAAGCTTGAATCCCTATGTCAAAAAATCCAATCCTTAGAATCCTTGCATAAACGTTCTTTTTCTGCATCACAACTTCAGGAGTTATCTGGTTGTAGAGCTGAACTGAAATCTTTGCTACAGCACTCCACGGCCAAATTATTCCTGAATTCACAACACAAATTTTTCGCGCATGGTGATAAAGCATCTAAATTTATGATGCGCAGAATAAAGAACAGGAAATCAACAAACTATATTCACCAAATAGATTCCCCTCAAGGAACACCCCTCTTTTCTTCCAAAGCAATAGGAGCCAAATTCCGCGAGTTCTATGAAGCCCTTTACAATTTACCCCAAACGCTTAACACCGAGACTCACTCATCTATTACTTCCTCCTTTCTAGATTCGCTTGTGATACCAACCATTTCTAACGATCAGAAACAAAAGCTTGCTGCCCCGTTCACTTTAGAGGAACTTTCAACTGCTCTAAAACAGACTCCATCTGGCAAAAGCCCGGGCCCAGACGGCCTTCCAGTAACGTATTATAGAACTTATCAACAATATTTACTTCACCACCTCCTGTCAGTATGCAATTTAACGTTACTAGGGAAAAAACTCTCTAGGGATATGACATTAGCTCATATTACCCTGATCCCAAAAGAAGGGAAAGACCCTAAACAATGTGCCAACTACAGACCCATCTCTCTCCTTAATATTGACCTTAAGTTATTGGCGAAACTATTAGCCAATCGTTTAGCAACTCTTCTTCCTTCAGTGGTGCATGGGGATCAGGTAGGCTTTGTCAAAGGTAGAGAAGGTAGGGACAATACGACCAGAGTCTTGCATATAATGCAATTTTCTGTTACCCGGTCCAGACCTCTCCTCCTATTAAGTACAGATGCAGAAAAAGCATTCGATAGAATCAATTGGTCTTTCTTGCGACATACCCTTTACCGATTTGGCCTGCCTGATCCCTTTGTACAAGCCACGTTCGCAATGTATGCTCAGGCGTCGGCCTCTGTTTTGATCAACGGGGACCTATCTGACCCCTTTGATATCCAAAATGGTACCAGGCAGGGGTGCCCTCTTTCCCCCTTGCTTTTCGTCCTCGCTTTAGAACCCCTCCTTCTCAAATTAAGAGCTGACGCTGCAGTTCAAGGAGTAAAGCTGGGAGGTACGGAACATAAGGTGGCCGCCTTTGCGGACGATATTATGATAATGACCTCAAATCCTAAGAACTCACTTCTAGCGATTCAGAAACATCTTGATACCTATAGTTCCATCTCCAACTTTAAAATTAACAAGCAAAAATCACTGGTGATTTGTTTTGGGATCCCCCAATCAACACAAAGAAATCTAAAAAGAAACTCCCCGTTTAATTGGTCTTCCCCCCACTTAACATACTTAGGGATCAAAATTAGCTCCAACACTTCAGAACTGTTCTCACTCAATTATGCTCCACTATTAAAGGACATTTCCTCTAGCATTGATAAACTGGAAAATCCGACCATATCATGGTTTGGCCGCAAGAATCTACTTATGTCCTTGATACTCCCCCGTCTAACATATTTACAGCAAGTATTACCCATCCCAGTTCCTAAAACCTACTATGACTCTCTGAGGAAATTGTTTCGTACATTTATTTGGAAAGGAAAGAAACCTAGATTATCTTTCGAACTCCTATCACGTCCCAAGCATTATGGAGGTATCGCCCTACCCGACCCAGAGACATATGGAAGGGCTATTCTCATATCCAGAATAATAGAGTAGCTCAGACCTAGTAGCACCAAACCATGGGTAACAATAGAACAGGAGCTAATACATAAACCTCTCAGATCTCTATTGCTAGGCAATAACAACACATGCAACCTGCCTCCCTCGCCATATCCAATTATTCAGGCCACTCTGAAAGCGTGGAGATGGCTTCAATCATCTCATTGTGCGATATCCTTCCCATCCCCCCTCCTTTCTATAAAGGATATTTTGGGAACTGCTTTACCGGCATTAATTGAAAGTACTCCAAGAGAATTGAGGGAGTCATCTACTCCAATCCTCTCCCTCTTTGACCCTAATGGATCAGTACTTCAGCTTAAGGAGCTACAAAAAATTCTGAATACCACCTATCCTCACCTATCCCCCACATCATACTTACATACCTTCATCTCTCAGCACATATCGTTAGGGGATCTTTGCCGCCCATTGCTATGGTCTGAAGCACTCATTTCCAATCCCTCCCCCCCCCCGAGAAAACTAATTTCACAAATTTTCAAAAGACTAAACATCCCTATTATATCAACTAAACCTGCCTTCATACGACATTGGGAAAAAGATCTAGGACAGGAGTTCTCTATCACAAATTTGCCAAACATATTAACTTCCCCACATACATCATCTAGATGTGTCCGCATACAGGAGAATGGATACAAGATCCTAACAAGATGGTACAAAACACCTGACATAACGGCGCTATATTCAGCAACAGCTTCGGATAAATGTTGGAGGTGCCTTGATAGTAGGGGATCTTTCTTCCACGTTTGGTGGGATTGCCCAATCATTAAAAGGTGGTGGAAGGAAATCTTCCAGATTAGCAACCAGATATGCCAGACTAAGGTGCAAATGTCTGCGGGTAAAGCCCTACTCACTCTCGAAGATGACAAGGAAGTACATCCGATGCCTTTCCTTTTTAAACAGCTTCTAATTGCAGCTCGTTTACTGATTCCTAAGTTTTGGCTCTCCACAAATCTTCCCTCCATAGAGCAATGGAAACTAAAGATTGACCAAATCTTCCGTTTTGAGGAACTCTCTTCATGGGAGGCTAGGAATCATCCTAAATTTCAACGCCAGTGGCATTTATGGCAAAAATTTAGACACCTGAATTATCCATAGGGAATCTCTAGCCATTTTGTCAGATATAGATTTACGTTACCTAACCCCGGCTTCTCTGTTTGTATACCTGGCCTTATAATTATTTATCGCTATATTCTTGGGTGTATAGTAGGCATGGTATACATTAACAGAAGCCAGGTTTCAACCTACTCTAACTCATTTACTGTGGTGAGATGCGAATGCTTAAATACGGAAACATGAGACTTTTGTCACCCGTTGTATCTGATATGATATGTTGGCTACTATTACAATTATGTACTTGTCACGCCTTGCACGGCGTATTAGAATCCATTGCTGTACCATGTTACGTTAAATAAAATAAAAATTTATAAAAAAAAAAAAAAAAGAAATTTGTCCCCCCACACTGTCCCCATTAAGTATTTTGCCCCCCACACTGCCCCCATTAAGTAATTTGTCCCCCCACACAGCCCACATTAAGTAATTTGCCCCCCACACTGCCCCCATTAAGTAATTTGTCCCCCCACACAGCCCCCATTAAGTAATTTGTCCCCCCACACAGCCCACATTAAGTAATTTGCCCCCCACACTGCCCCCATTAAGTAATTTGTCACCCCACACTGCCCCCATTAAGTAATTTGCCCCCCACACTGCCCCCATTAAGTAATGTCACCCCACACTGCCCCCATTAAGTAATTTGCCCCCCCCACACTGCCCCCATTAAGAAATTTGTCCCCCCACACTGCCCCCATTAAGTAATTTGCCCCCCACACTGCCCCCATTAAGTAATTTGCCCCCCACACTGCCCCATTAAGTAATTTGTCCCCCCACACAGCCCACATTAAGTAATTTGCCCCCCACACTGCCCCCATTAAGTAATTTGTCACCCCACACTGCCCCCATTAAGTAATTTGCCCCCCCACACTGCCCCCATTAAGAAATTTGCCCCCACACTGCCCCCATTAAGAAATTTGTCCCCCCACACTGCGTCACAAATTTGTCCCCCACACACTGCTTCATATTATGAAATTTCCCCCCCACCTTGTACTTGTCCGCTGATCTGCTAGGCTGCTGCGCTTCGCGGGCATGAGTTCAACTTCAGTCACTTGACAGCGCAACCCCATCCTGTGACGCGTAATCCTGCAAGACCTGTGACCTCCCGCCGGTCTCGCGAGATTACGCACGTAACGCACCGCACGACTGGGTTGCGCTGTCAAGTGACTGAATTCATGACCGCGCAGCGCAGCAGCCTAGCAGATTAGTGGACAGACAAGTACAAGGGGCGTGGGGAATAGCATTCGGGGCCTGGAATGTTTTGACCTAAGGACGCTCCCACCCGACACTGCCGCAAGTACTTGTGGCGGTGTCGGGTGGGAGCCAGAGCGAGGCCCCCACCAGCGCGAGGCCTTAGGCGGTGGCCTAAGTGGCCTAATGGAAGAGCCGCCTCTGGTGTTAGGGACCCATCTGCGGAAGCCACCTTGACGCCTGGTAGATGGGCCCGACACATGTTTGAGCAAATATGTGCGCTAAGAGCTTCCATTAACTCATTTATAGTCTGTATTGTACCACTTTTATTTAGAATGACCCCCATTTCTTAGCTCTATTGTTTGTATGTATAATGGTGTGCAGCCATTTTGTTTTTTATTATTATGTTTGCTTCATGGTTATGCACCTGTGATTCTGAAGGTTCTAGTCTAAATTCTCTTGTAGTATATATTGAGGGTAGCGCCTCTTTTAGACTGAACACACCCATCTACCTGGGACTTCTGAGCAGAGTATGTATGTATGTAGCTGGTCTCTACACTGCCCTGAATATTGTAGGCTTAAAAAAGTCCAAAGAGAGGCAGTATATTTAGTGTTAGGGACCCATCTGCGGAAGCCACCTTGACGCCTGGTAGATGGGCCCGACACATGTTTGAGGAAATATGTGCGCTAAGAGCTTCCATTAACTAATTTATAGTCAGTATTGTACCACTTTTTTTTAGAATGACCCCCATTTATTAGCTCTATTGTTTGTATGTATAATGGTGCACAGCCATTTTGTTTTTTTACTATCCCGAGTATAGGTCATCAAATCGAGCGAGTCAATTAGTTCCAAAACTTCGTTTTAATGCTGTACGTCCAAAGTTGTGCACGACTTTGGTGAACAACATCGGCCTTCGATTCTACGACTTTAAAGTCATTTTAAAGCATGAATCCAAAGTCAGAGGTACCAACCTCTCCTTCTCTACAACCAGCTGATTGATGTGGGTCCCAGGTGTCGGACCCCTACCGATCTGATATTCATGACCTATCTCGAGGATAGGTCATCAATATCAAAATCGTGCAAAACCCCTTTAGTTTAAAAAGCATAACAAATGCGACGGTGCAGTGTGTTTGTTAACATCAACCATACATTTACCCATAGCTACTGTATATACAGTACAGACCAAAAGTTTGGACACACCTTCTCATTCAAAGAGTTTTCTTTATTTTCATGACTATGAATGCATCAAAACTATGAATTAACACATGTGGAATTATATACATAACAAACAAGTGTGAAACAACTGAAAATATGTCATATTCTAGGTTCTTCAAAGTAGCCACCTTTTGCTTTGATTACTGCTTTGCACACTCTTGGCATTCTCTTGATGAGCTTCAAGAGGTAGTCCCCTGAAATGGTCTTCCAACAGTCTTGAAGGAGTTCCCAGCAATGCTTAGCACTTGTTGGCCCTTTTGCCTTCACTCTGCGGTCCAGCTCACTCAAAACCATCTCGATTGGGTTCAGGTCCGGTGACTGTGGAGGCCAGGTCATCTGGCGCAGCACCCCATCACTCTCCTTCATGGTCAAATAGCCCTTGCTTTCAAAATTTTCCCAATTTTTCGGCCGACTGACTGACCTTTATTTCTTAAAGTAATGACGGACACTCGTTTTTCTTTACTTAGCTGCTTTTTTCTTGCCATAATACAAATTCTAACAGTCTATTCAGTAGGACTATAAGCTGTGTACCCACCTGACTTCTCCTCAACGCAACTGATGGTCCCAACCCCATTTATAAGGCAAGAAATCCCACTTATTAAACCTGACAGGGCACATCTGTGAAGTGAAAACCATTTCAGAGTACTACCTCTTGAAGCTCATCAAGAGAATGCCAAGAGTGTGCAAAGCAGTAATCAAAGCAAAAGGTGGCTACTTTGAAGAACCTAGAATATGACATATTTTCAGTTGTTTCACACTTGTTTGTTATGTATATAATTCCACATGTGTTAATTCATAGTTTTGATGCCTTCAGTGTGAATCTACAATTTTCATAGTCATGAAAATAAAGAAAACTCTTTGAATGAGAAGGTGTGTCCAAACTTTTGGTCTGTACTGTATGTCAGTGTCACACTGACATTTACTATTGCCGTCATTGAATTAAAGAGCTTAAAAAGGAGGAGTGAGAAATGAAAATGTAGGGGAAAAATAAACGAGTCCTAGGAGTCCTCAGAGTGTCATACCAATCAGGCCAGTCGGAGCACTTTTGATTTGGGTAGAATTCAGTCATGAATTTAACTTTTGGACCAATTCAGTCAAATCGGACTCAAAGAAATTCAAAATCTTCGCTCATCTCTACTTGCCAATCATCTTTCCAAAATATATATATTTTTAAACAGTTTTATTAGGTTTTAATCAGGATACCATAAATTGTACAGCCAGCAGAACAAATATAGCAATAAGACAACAATCCTACAATCTTAGCCTTACACATTCGGGGTTGTGTAAAAGCATGGTTTTTGTATTGGTCGCCTATTGTCTTCTAAGATTGAATTATACCAATTTCCTTATACCTTATCACTTCTTTTAACCCCTTCAAGACCTTGCCACATTCCATTTTTTTGCTTTTTTATGCCTTGCCTTCCTGAAGCCATAACTTACTTTTCCATTCACAGGCGTGTGAAGGCTCGTCTTTAGAGTTGAGCGAACACCTGGATGTCCGGGTTCGACGAGTTCGGCCGAACTTTCGAAAAATGTTCGGGTTCGGGATCCGAACTCGACCCGAACTTCATCCCGAACCCGAACCCCATAGAAGTCAATGGGGACCCGAACTTTTGGGCACTAAAAAGGCTGTAAAACACACCCGGAAAGGGCTAGAGGGCTGCAAAAGGCAGCAAAATGTAGTTAAATTCCCTGCAAACAAATGTAGATAGGGAAATGATGAGTTAACATAAAATAAATAAAAATTAAACAATATTAATTGGAGTGAGGTCCCATAGCACAGAATCAGGCTTCAAGTCACCCACCAATGGAGAAGGTCACTTACTATTATTTTGACCACAGCACCCAGACAAAGGAGAGAGGTCCCACAGCAGAGAACCAGGCATCATATCACCCACCACAGGAGTAGGCCACCATTTAGTTACTTTGACCCCTACACCCAGACGGAGGAGAGAGGTTACACAGCAGAGAATCAGGCATTTAGATCACCCACCACAGGAGTAGGCCACCATTGAATCAGACCCCGGCAACCATGTCAGATGGCACAAGCATAAGCTTTATATCAATCAGCACAGGAGAAGGCGACTTTGACAGACTTTGACCCCTACACCCGGACGGAGGAGAGAGGTTTCAAAGCAGAGAATCAGGCATTTAGATCACCCACCACAGGAGAAGGCCTCAATTTAATGGGACCCCGGCAACCATGTCAGATGGCACAACCATCAGCTTCATATCAATCAGCACAGGAGAAGGCGACTTTGAAAGACTTTGACCCCTACACCCAGACGGAGGAGAGAGGTTTCACAGCAGAGAATCAGGCATTTAGATCACCCACCACAGGAGTAGGCCCCCATTGAATCAGACCCTGGCAACCATGTCAGATGGCACAACCATCAGCTTTATATCAATCAGCACAGGAGAAGCCACCATTGAGTTACTTTGACCCCCGCACCCAGGAAGAGGAGAGAGGCACCACAGCACATATTCTGGCATCATATCAGCCACCACAGGAGAAGCCACCATTGAGTTACTTTGACCCCTGCACCCAGGAAGAGGAGAGAGGCCCCACAGCACATATTCTGGCATCATACTAACCACCACAGGAGAAGCCACCATTGAGTTACTTTGACCCCTGCACCCAGGAAGAGGAGAGAGGCCCCACAGCACATATTCTGGCATCATATCAGCCACCACAGGAGAAGCCACCATTGAGTTACTTTGACCCCCGCACCCAGGAAGAGGAGAGAGGCACCACAGCACATATTCTGGCATCATATCAGCCACCACAGGAGAAGCCACCATTGAGTTACTTTGACCCCTGCACCCAGGAAGAGGAGAGAGGCCCCACAGCACATATTCTGGCATCATACTAACCACCACAGGAGAAGCCACCATTGAGTTACTTTGACCCCTGCACCCAGGAAGAGGAGAGAGGCCCCACAGCACATATTCTGGCATCATATCAGCCACCACAGGAGAAGCCACCATTGAGTTACTTTGACCCCCGCACCCAGGAAGAGGAGAGAGGCACCACAGCACATATTCTGGCATCATATCAGCCACCACAGGAGAAGCCACCATTGAGTTACTTTGACCCCTGCACCCAGGAAGAGGAGAGAGGCACCACAGCACATATTCTGGCATCATATCACACACCACAGGAGAAGGCCTCTTTCAGTGATTTAGGCCTTTGGACCCAGACAGAGGAGAGAGGCACCACAGCACATATTCTGGCATCATATCAGCCACCACAGGAGAAGCCACCATTGAGTTACTTTGACCCCTGCACCCAGGAAGAGGAGAGAGGCCCCACAGCACATATTCTGGCATCATATCAGCCACCACAGGAGAAGCCACCATTTAGTTACTTTGACCCCTGCACCCAGGAAGAGGAGAGAGGCACCACAGCACATATTCTGGCATCATATCAGCCACCACAGGAGAAGCCACCATTTAGTTACTTTGACCCCTTCACCCAAACAGAGGAGAGAGGTTCCACATCAGAGAATCAGGCATCATATCAACCACCACAGGAGTAGGCCACAATTTAGTTTATTTGACCCCTGCACCCAGGAAGAGGAGAGAGGCCCCACAGCACATATTCTGGCATCATATCACACACCACAGGAGAAGGCCTCTTTCAGTGATTTAGGCCTTTGGACCCAGACAGAGGAGAGAGGTCAGAGATTAGCTTCATATCCCCCAGCACAGCAGAAGACCGCTTTATTTGACTTAGGCCTCAGCACCCAGACAGAAGACAGAGGTAGCATGGCAGAGGTTATGGCTTCATGTCACCCGTTAGTTTAACCGGCCACTTTCATCTGGTTAGGCCCCGGCGCCCAGACAGAGAAGAGTTTCATTCAACTGTGGGTTTCATAAAATTTGTATCAAATAAAGAAGTGGCCCGTAGCACAACAAGACATGTTTTAGGCAGTTAATAAGGACTACTCTGCACAAGGGAGGGACAGGTCCTGTGGGATCCATGCCTGGTTCATCTTTATGAAGGTCAGCTTGTCCACGAAGGCTGCGCTTGTCAGTAATGACGCCCCCTGCCGTGCTGAATACGCGTTCAGATAAAACGCTGGCCGCCGGGCAGGAAAGCACCTCCAAGGCATAACATGCTAACTCTGGCCACGTGGACAATTTCGAAACCCAGTAGTTGAATGGGGCCGAACCATCCGTCAGGATGTGGAGGGGTGTGCAGACATACTGTTCAACCATGTTAGTGAAATGCTGCCTCCTGCTAACACGTTCCGTATCAGGTGTCGGTGCAGATAGCTGTGGCGTGGAGACAAAACTTTTCCACATTTCTGCCATGCTAACCCTGCCCTCAGATGAGCTGGCCGTGACACAGCTGCGTTGGCGACCTCTTGCCACTCCTCTGCCTTCACCTTCCACCTGTTCCCCTGTGACATGTGGGAATGCTCTCAAGAGCGCCTCTATCAGCGTGCGCTTGTACTCGCGCATCTTACGGTCGCGCTCCAGTTCAGGAATTAAAGTGGGCACATTGTCTTTATACCGGGGATCCAGCAGGGTGGCCACCCAGTAGTCTGCACACGTTAAAACGTGGGCAACTCTGCTGTCGTTGCGCAGGCATTGGAGCATATATTCGCTCATGTGGGCCAGGCTACCCATGGATAAGGACAAGCTGTCCTCTGTGGGAGGCGTATCGTCATCGTCCACCGTATCCCCCCAGCCACGCACCAGTGATGGGCCTGGGCTGCCACCCCGCTGTGAACTTGCGTCATCCTCGTCCCCCTCCACCTCCTCCTCCTCATCCTCCTCGTCCTCCAGTACAGTGCCTTGGCTGGCGACTTGTGAACCTGTCCTCTGCTGCTTAAACAAACCTCCCTCTGAGCCACTTCGAACAGACTGGCCCGAAAGTGTTAGAAACGAGCCCTCATCCTCCTCCTCCTCCTCCACCTGGGCCACCTCCTCTAACATCATTGCCCTAAGTGTTTTCTCAAGGAGACATAGAAGTGGTATTGTAACGCTGATAACAGTGTCATCGCCACTGGCCATGTTGGTGGAGTACTCGAAACAGCGCAGCAGGGCACACAGGTCTCGCATGGAGGCCCAATCATTGGTGGTGAAGTGGTGCTGTTCGGCAGTACGACTGACGCGAGCGTGCTGCAGCTGAAACTCCACTATGGCCTGCTGCTGCTCGCACAGTCTCTCCAGCATGTGCAAGGTGGAGTTCCACCGGGTGGGCACGTCGCATATGAGGCGGTGAGCGGGAAGGCCGAAGTTCCGCTGTAGCGCAGACAGGCGAGCAGCGGCAGGATGTGAACGGCGGAAGCGCGCACAGACGGCCCGCACTTTATGCAGCAGCTCTGACATGTTGGGGTAGTGGTGAATGAACCTCTGCACCACCAAGTTCAGCACATGCGCCAGGCAAGGGATGTGCGTCAAACCGGCTAGTCCCAGAGCTGCCACGAGATTTCGCCCATTATCGCATACCACCAGGCCTGGCTTGAGGCCCACCGGCAGAAACCACTCGTCGGTCTGTTGTTCAATACCCCGCCACAACTCCTTTGCGCTGTGGGGCCTGTCCCCCAAACATATGAGTTTCAGAATGGCCTGCTGACGTTTACCCCGGGCTGTGCTGAAGTTGGTGGTGAAGGTGTGTGGCTGACCGGATGAGCTGGTGGAAGCAGTGGAGGAGGAAGCCGAGTAGGAGGAGGAGGCTACAGGAGGCAGAGAATGATGCCCTGCGATCCTAGGGGGCGGAAGGACGTGCGCCAAGGAACTGTCCGCCGGGGGCCCAGCCGCCACTACATTCATCCAGTGTGCAGTTAGTGAGATATAGCGTCCCTGGCCGTGCTTACTGGTCCACGTATCTGTGGTTAGGTGGACCTTGCCACAAATGGCGTTGCGCAGTGCACACTTGATTTTATCGGACACTTGCATGTGCAGGGAAGGCACGGCTGTCTTGGAGAAGTAGTGGCGGCTGGGAACCACATACTGCGGGACAGCCATGGCCATCAGCTGTTTGAAGCTGTCTGTGTCCACCAGCCGGAATGACAGCATTTCAAAGGCCAGCAGTTTAGAAATGCTGGCGTTCAGGCCAAGGGCTCGAGGGTGACTCGGGGGGAATTTGCGCTTCCTCTCTAAGGTTTGAGATATTGAGAGCTGAACGCTGCTGTGTGATATAGTGGAGACGCTAGTTGACGGTGGCGGTGGTGGTGGTGTCGGTGGCACATCCTCTGTTTGCTGCTCGGCAGGTGGCAACATTCCTCTCGAGGCGGAAGCCGAGGCAGCAGCGGTAGAGGGAGCAGGGGGAGCCTGGTTTTTAAGGTGTGTACCCCACTGCAGTTCATGCTTTGCATGTAGATGCCTGGTCATGCAGGTTGTGCTGAGGTTCAGAACGTTAATGCCTCGCCTCAGGCTCTGATGGCAGAGCGTGCAAGTCACTCGGGTCTTGTCGGTAGGACATTGTTTAAAGAAGTGCCATGCCAGGGAACTCTTTGAAGCTGCCTTTGTGGGGCTGGGTCCCTGTTGGCGATGTCCAGTAGCAGGCGAACTCTGGGGGCGGCGGCTCGTCTGCTTTGGCCCCCTGCTCCCTCTTTGGCTTCGCTGTTGTCTCGGTCTCACCACTACCTCTTCCTCTGAACTGTGAAAGTCATCGCCACGACCTTCAGTCCATGTGGGGTCTAAGACCTCATCGTCCTCTGCATCGTCTTCCACCCAGTCTCCCTCCCTGACCTCCTCCTGTTCAGTCTGCACACTGCAAAAAGACGCGGCAGTGGGCACCTGTGTTTCGTCATCATCAGAGAGTCGGTGACTCTGCTGTGGTGGTATTCCCATGTCCTCTTCATCTGGAGACATAAGTGGTTGTGCGTCAGTGCATGGTATGTCTTCCTCCACTGGGGAAGGGCTAGGTGGACGCCCCTGGGAAACCCTGGAAGCAGAGTCTTCAAACAGAAGAAGAGACTGCTGCATAACTTGTGGCTCAGACCGTTTCCCTGATATGCTTGGGGGTGATGTGACAGACTGATGGGCTTGGTTTTCAGGTGCCACCTGTGCGCTTTCCGCAGAAGACTGGGTGGAAGACCATGTGGTGAACGTGCTGGAAGCACTGTCGGCCACCCAATCGATTAATGTCTGTACCTGCTCAGGCCTTACCATCCTAAGAGCGGCATTGGGCCCCACGAGATATTGCGGTACATTCTGCCGGCTAGTTGAGGGAGTTCGTTCCCTACTGTGTGCGCCTGGGGCCGAACGGCCACGTCCTCTACCAGCAACAGAGGCTCCACGGACACCACCACGACCGCGTCCTCGTCCCTTAATAGTATTTTTCTTCATTGTTGCGATTCAACTCGCACCACAATGAAATATATTATTTTTTATAAGCAAAATCCCCTCACTGGAATACTTTCAGTCTTTTGACTGTATGGATTACAGATGGAATGACTGTTATATGTGAGTACCGCTTTCTTTGACAGATTCTAGTATGGGTACATATATGTTTTCCCAACCCCAGCACATTAGTTTGCTAATTCCAGATGTATGAAACGCAGACCTAACTGTATCTAGTATATTGAACGCCAGATAAACTAACTTGGCCTTTTTTAAATAAAAAAAATTCCCTCACTGGAATACTTTCAGTCTTTTGACTGTATGGATTACAGATGGAATGACTGTTATATGTGAGTACCGCTTTCTTTGACAGATTCTAGTATGGGTACATATATGTTTTCCCAACCCCAGCACATTAGTTTGCTAATTCCAGATGTATGAAACGCAGGCCTAACTGTATCTAGTATATTGAACGCCAGATAAACTAACTTGGCCTTTTTTAAATAAAAAAAATTCCCTCACTGGAATACTTTCAGTCTTTTGACTGTATGGATTACAGATGGAATGACTGTTATATGTGAGTACCGCTTTCTTTGACAGATTCTAGTATGGGTACATATATGTTTTCCCAACCCCAGCACATTAGTTTGCTAATTCCAGATGTATGAAACGCAGGCCTAACTGTATCTAGTATATTGAACGCCAGATAAACTAACTTGGCCTTTTTTAAATAAAAAAAATTCCCTCAGTGGAATACTTTCAGTCTTTTGACTGTATGGATTACAGATGGAATGACTGTTATATGTGAGTACCGCTTTCTTTGACAGATTCTAGTATGGGTACATATATGTTTTCCCAACCCCAGCACATTAGTTTGCTAATTCCAGATGTATGAAACGCAGGCCTAACTGTATCTAGTATATTGAACGCCAGATAAACTAACTTGGCCTTTTTTAAATAAAAAAAATCCCCTCACTGGAATACTTTCAGTCTTTTGACTGTATGGATTACAGATGGAATGACTGTTATATGTGAGTACCGCTTTCTTTGACAGATTCTAGTATGGGTACATATATGTTTTCCCAACCCCAGCACATTAGTTTGCTAATTCCAGATGTATGAAACGCAGGCCTAACTGTATCTAGTATATTGAACGCCAGATAAACTAACTTGGCCTTTTTTAAATAAAAAAAATTCCCTCACTGGAATACTTTCAGTCTTTTGACTGTATGGATTACAGATGGAATGACTGTTATATGTGAGTACCGCTTTCTTTGACAGATTCTAGTATGGGTACATATATGTTTTCCCAACCCCAGCACATTAGTTTGCTAATTCCAGATGTATGAAACGCAGGCCTAACTGTATCTAGTATATTGAACGCCAGATAAACTAACTTGGCCTTTTTTAAATAAAAAAAAAATTCCCTCACTGGAATACTTTATGGCTTTTCACTGTATGGATTACAGATGGAATGACTGTTATATGTGAGTACCGCTTTCTTTGACAGATTCTAGTATGGGTACATATATGTTTTCCCAACCCCAGCACATTAGTTTGCTAATTCCAGATGTATGAAACGCAGGCCTAACTGTATCTAGTATATTGAACGCCAGATAAACTAACTTGGCCTTTTTTAAATAAAAAAAAAATTCCCTCACTGGAATACTTTATGGCTTTTCACTGTATGGATTACAGGTGGACTGGTATTAGTAGGGGTGACACAAGCACACCCAAGTCCCTGATGTAGGATTTCTATGGCACAGACCACTATTACAAGTGATTAATGGACGTTGGGAGAGATTGTGCTGCAGCACTAGTCCCAAGATGGCCGCCGCCTATCAGCCCAGTAACATGTGCCACAAAATGGTCTGCACAACCTTTAAAAAAAATAGCCTTGGACTGTGCTGCTAAATCGCTATTGGTCTGAATCCCAGGTGTAGATGTCTGACTTGTTTGGAGCTTTGGAATGCACACTGTGGCAGCTTCTGCTGCAGCACTACAAGTCGCAAAATGGCGGCCGGCGGTCAGCCCAGGTACATGTGGATGGAAAAATCACTCTGGCCACTCTAAAAATAGCCAATCCCTATCAAAAAAGCAGCTCAGCTGCAGTTGTTCAGATGAATCACAGGTGGAGGAGAGAAATTTGCTTCCAGTTATTCAATTATCCCTGCCTATTCTCGCCCTAGCATCAGCTGCGTCTATCCCTGTTCTATTCACATCGGGAGTGAGCACGTCCCGACGTGCGCACAAGCTTATAAAGAGGCTGAGTCACATGCTGCACTTGGCCAATCACAGCCTTGCCAATAGTAGGCATGGCTGCGATGGCATCTTAGGGCAAGTAGTATGATGCATGTTGATTGGCTGCTTTGCAGCCTTTCAAAATGCGCCAAAATACATGCCGAACGACGAACCCGAACCCGAACTTTTACGAAAAAGTTCGGGTTCGGGTCCGTGTCACGAACACCCCAAAATTCGGTACGGACCCGAACTATGCTCGAACTGTTCGCTCAACACTACTCGTCTTTCACGCAGCAAGTTGTACTTTCTAATGGCACCATTTACAGAGTTCTGCATGTGGAAAAACAGACCCATTTTCATTCTCTGGGTCAGGACAATTGCAACAATACAACATTTATATAGTTTTTCTTGTGGTTTAAGGCTGTAAAAAAAAAGTTTCTCATTTGCATTGCCATATTAACATCTCTTATTTTTATTTATACAGAGCTGTGTAAAGAATCATTTTTTGCGGGACAATCGTAAAACTACAACTGTAGTTTTTATTGAAGGTGAAGTAAAAAAAAACACGAATCAGAAATTGCTATTTTCTATTATCTTCATAGGAACATATCTGGCTTACTCGATCCCCACTATGGGTAGCTGTTTAAAACAGCAGGCACCTGGCAGCTATGGTGCCCACAGTGCTCGCAATCTTTAAATACCCAACTCCCAAGTTATATTTACTTTGGGTGGTCGGGAGGAGGTCAAGTGTGTCACTCAACTAAATCTGCTACTGTATCACCAATAGCTCGTACCATTTGTAATATTGGAGTGTTTTTATTTGGTAGATGCACTTTTGGGTGCCCAGGCACTAGATCTGGAATTACTACCCTGTAGCCTCCATAGAAGGAAAAATATGAACCTGTGTGCCACCAGTTGTCACCCGCTTCTCTTCCTTGTTATGGCCAACAGCATAATGGAGATTAAACACTGGTTCTCCTAATCTGTAGGATTCTTTTTGGTTGAAGGAATGGAAGACAGATTCATAGGAATCAATGTTTTAAATAAGCATGTAGCACTGCATTTTAACATCAAATCTATAGGCGCCTTTCACATGAATGATATAGATTGGCTCAGGATGCGTTCAGTAAAACTCGCACCATTTTGCAAGCAATTCAGTTGGTTTTGTCCGCGATTGCGTTCAGTTTTTTCCACACGGGTGCAATACAAACATATCTTAGCAACCTTAGAAAACCCACTCGTGTGAAAGAGGTCATAGAAATGGGGTCTTTGGACAGATTCTTAAATGCAAAATAAGAGCATGCCGAGACTGGGAAGTGGAATTCAATCAGACCGGGCATTCAAAAATAAACTGCTCAATAATACAACAGTATATATTCAACCCTTCACACAGTTGGACAAGCTCAGTCTGGAGACTCTTCTCTGCATATAGGATAAATATTATATCACTCCCTGCCGGCAATCCTTTTACTCCGATTTTCAACTGCTCTAGAACATGGACCTTAGCACAAGATGGATCATTTCCAAACAGGTCGATATCTATAAAGCATAATCTGTCTGCAAAAGGCATTGGATATGGTTGAGAACCAAGGCTAAGAAACTCTTCTGGAGAGGCATGGGGGCCATTACTGCCAGGTGTGACCTTGGAAGAAGATGCAGAGTCACTAGAATCCTCAGGATGTGAATAAATCCAAACAATCTCTCTTTTCAGTAGAAGATCTAGGTTGGACTTCTGAGCGGCAATAGGAGACCAACTTTGAACCAGCAATCCACCAGGAAGCAATTGCTCTCTCGTCTTTGACTCTTCAAGGAATCTGAGAATTTCCTCTGGTCCCAGAACAGATAGCTTTTTGGATCTGTCTTCATTATTCACTCGAGACTCCAGTAACCTGAGTTTTGCTTCCAACTGGTCAGCAGAAACAAGTACAGGTATCACTGCCTAATGGGTAACACAATGAACATAGGAGAGAGGTTCAGATTCAAAAGATTTAATGCAATACATAGATGAACTGTTATAAAAGTAGAAGAGGAACAAATGGAAAACAACAAAACTAGTTCTGAGCAAATCAAAGTAATCAAAGTGGACTTCAATCCAAATTTCAGGAAAAATTCAATTTCCTACGAAGCCAAATTTCCTCGTGCTTCATGGTAACAAAACAATTTTCTCTGAAATGGCATTAAAAATAAAATCATACTTAACTCATCCATTTGAGCGCGAAGAGGCTGTCGCAGCCATCTTGCTTGAATTTCTAGCGCAAAATCTTGTGCTTGATGACCCATGACATCCCCCGCCGTATGAGATTTTGTGCTGGCTCTTCAAGCAAGATGGCCACGATGGCTTCTTTGTGCTCAAATTGATAAGGCAAGTACAATTTTTTTTTTTTTTTTTTTAAATGATCAACCCCTGTAAGACCTTAATAATAATCTCAGATGCCACGATCAGCAATGAACCTGGCATCTGAGAGGGTTGAATGACAGGTGGTGGAACAATAGCCATCCC
The DNA here is from genome assembly GCF_905171765.1 of Bufo bufo. Taxonomy (NCBI): domain Eukaryota; kingdom Metazoa; phylum Chordata; class Amphibia; order Anura; family Bufonidae; genus Bufo; species Bufo bufo. The sequence goes on from NC_053389.1 coordinate 803,604,907, forward strand.
CAGTAGTCATTGCACCCGGTACTTACAAAGAAAAGCGGAATCAAATCTCTAAACGAAAATAAAAAAATAAACAGATTTAAAAAATAGATAAGTTATTCCAACCAATAGTCAAATAATTAAAGTTTGTAAATTGAAGAAGATTGAACATTCAAACACATGTATTACCAGTTTGCCAAGGAAGTTGTAATACTTTCACTCTGCTCATACTATTATAGTATTTTTGATGATCCCAGTTTGATACACTGGACATTTAATAACAAGGTGCAGAACTTTATTACAACATTGGTTTGCTAGTCTAGTAAAATTGCTAGTTAAATATTAATATTGATAAGATATGGTGGGGGGAGGGTTTATTTAGCTGTACTTGACTAAGGGACCTGTTAATTGGTTTTGGGGTGAGATTGGATTCTCCACGAGCAAAGAGATGCATGGTTTTCTTCCTTTTTCTTCCCTGTGCAGACAGGCTGAAGGTGCCATTGTGGAATACTAAGGGGCTAAAAGGTAGGCTTAAGCTTATAGCAGTGTTTAAGCTCATTAAAAACAGACCAGGTACAGTTGTGGTAGCAGAAACTCATCTGACTAAATATGATGTAAGGAAATACTATGGTCACAGTTCAGAACTTCAGTCAGCAAAATTAGAAATTGACACTAGTCTTCCTTATCCACTCATGTTAATAGGAAGCTAAGGTTAACACTAGGTTCTTCACCAGAACTTGCTGCAAGGCTAGTTGGACTGGAGAAAAATCACATTATGTCTGGAGTAAGGTAGCAGAAAATTGGTGCAAGTTCACTGGAAGCAGACATTCTAGAAAGACCAGAATAGGTGCAAAGAGTTGTAGAACCAGGAGAGACAGATCGTGCCTAAACAGCAGATTGGTTAATGCAGAAACTTGACACAGTCAGAATAGCAGGAAAATCAGAAGCCAAATCAAGAAACAAGGGGTTAAATCAAGAAAACAAGCCAAGGTAGGTACACGGTGTTGACGAGCAGATCTTCAGTTCAGACATAAAGCATAGAAGTACAAAAAGAGCCACTTTACACAATCACAGGAAACTGGCAATGATTGACTAAAAACCTCCTAGCTCTGGGTTTGTATGCTGAGCCAGGAACCATGCACATCATGGCTTGCTAAACTAGTCCCGACAGAAACTACATCTTTTGTATTAGCCATGGAAAACCACCTCTTTTTGCTTGAACTCTTCAATGTTGTAGGAGTGTAATTTATGATGCAGGCAGCTCTTCTCAGCATCCTCCCAATGAACCTTCCAGGAGTGCAGCTCCACACCCAATACTCTCATTCTTCCCCACCTACTTAGCACAATTTAGCCTAATGCCCCCCCCCCCTCATTACACTATCATTCCCTGCCCAGTACTTTGTGGAACATGCTCAGTCCCTTTTTCATGGTGCAGTATGGGCACTTCCTACTCTAGTACTGTGCATTTCTGCACCCTATTAGCCTCCTGGACTATATCTCAAATACACCAGAGAAGGAAACGGTCTTCTCCCAGCTTCTCCATTTGCAGGCCTGTGCCCCAGTAGCAGTAATAATTTGGTGACATGGCATCTGCTATGCTCAGTAGGACCCACACTGGCTTGGGGATGATGAACTGTGTTCACCAGGGAAGCGGGGCTAGGCAATATTTTTTTAACCAATTAAACTAAACTAACTAACTTAAAACTACAGGGACAGCACAACTGTAAGGGGGCAGCATTAATGAGAGAGAACTACTGTTAGGGGGTCACTTTAGGGATAGCACAGTTTTAGGCTATACACTAATTGCCAGCATTACTGTAAAGGCGGAACTAAGGGGGCATAACTACTGTGTGAAGACAGTAAGGGGGTATTCTACTATATAGGGCACTGAGGGGGCATTCTATAAGGGGGAAAAACTACTGTGTGGAATTAGCTAGCTGAATTTTAGTGCAGACGCAGCATCAACACTCCAACAGCAGCCGCCGCATGGTGTCTGCCTCACATTGTTTTTAATAGGAGCACTGCATTTCATGGCCAGCAGTTTAAAGTTGTGACTGTGCAAAGAAAGGAGTTTCCCGCTTGGCACTGTGTCCAGATGGATGCCGCTTAAAGCAGTGACAGGTGTCCGCTTGAGGTTTAGCTCAATTCAGTGGAGCTCAACCACGAGTGGGTCCACGGCCTTCAAAGTGAACAACCGCAGTGGTTTCTGCAGCAGATTTTGACAGCATCAAAGTCTGCCATGTGAACACACCGTAAGGAGGAATAAAGGGGATTGGGTCGGTGTCACGGATGATGTTGCAGATAGCTGGAAGTTATGGATAAACATCCGACTGGCTTGATCCCAAACTAAGGAGCATGAAGGTGACCCCTATAAAACCCTAAGAGCTCACCCTGACTGCTAAGCACATACAAGGGTCTCAGAGGTAGACGATTGCATGCCCTCGTACCTAGACTGTGTGACACCTGAAAACCCTATAATAGTGAGGGGACACGGCCACCGGCTCCCTGCACTTAATACGGAGGGAGTCAGGGTCACCTAGAATCAAGCTAGCAAGGAAACACAAAACATGAAAGGACTTATCTGAACAAGCAGCAACAGAAGTCTCCAACAGTGAACACTTCAATCCAGGAAGTAGTATAAACTGCAAAGTGAGGCAGTATGGGAGGGAATATAAAGGATTAGTCTAAATAGGTGACACCTGGGAGAAGGAAATGAGATGACAAAGTGAAACCAAAACAAAGAACATCATGCAAGAGGTAGAAAAGGACGTCTGTCAGACCTTCTCACAGAAGTGGCGGTGACAGTCGTATTATGCAGATAAAGATTGGATGGAGTTAGTGCTGTACCAATAGAGTTACATTTATCTGGGTCTGTCTCTCTAGAGATAGAAATGGGGGTTAGGGTGTTAATGTCAGCCCTAGGGTAGAAAAACACAGCTGGCCGACACTAACACATAGTGATAGTAATGGAGGTGTCCGTCAGATGCCTCCATTATAAAACCACAGTAAAGTGTGAAAAACCCCACAAAAAAAAAAACTTAAATAACCACTCCAGCCCTTTAACTTCTTAAGGACACAGCCATATTTCACCTTAAGGACCAGGCCATTTTTGGCAAATCTAACCATTGTCATTTTAAGTGGTGATAACTTTAAAACGCCTTGACTTATCCAGGCCATTCTCAGAATGTTTTTTCGTCACATATTGTAATTCATGACACTGGTAAAATGAAGTAAAAAAAAAACATTTTTATATATAAAAAAATACCAAATTGCAAATTTCCAAGTTTCAGTTTCTCTACGTAAAAACATAGAAACATAGAATGTGTCGGCAGATAAGAACCATTTGGCCCATCTAGTCTGCCCAATATACTGAATACTATGGATAGCCCCTGGCCCTATCTTATATGAAGGATGGCCTTCTGCCTATCCCATGCATGCTTAAACTCCTCCACTGTATTTGCAGCTACCACTTCTGCAGGAAGGCTATTCCATGCATCCACTACTCTCTCAGTAAAGTAATACTTCCTGATATTACTTTTAAACCTTTGCCCCTCTAATTTAAAACGATGTCCTCTTGTAGCAGTTTTTCTTCTATTGTCTCCTCTTTTACCTTGTTGATTCCCTTTATGTATTTAAAAGTTTCTATCATATCCCCGATGTCTCGTCTTTCTTCCAAGCTTTACATGGTAAGGTCCTTTAATCTTTCCTGGTAAGTTTTATCCTGCAATCCATGTACTAGTTTAGTAGATATATTTTTATTTATATATATATATATTTATATATTTAGTAGCTATAAATATATATATTTAGTAGTTTAGTATGGAAGAAGTGAACCAGCCGGTCGAGTATGAGCAACCTTTGACCGAGCGCAGGTTTCACAGGCTGTCACGTAATTCTCAATGCTCTTACGTAACCCTGGCCACCAGAACCTCCGGGACACCAGATCACAGGTGGACTTACCACCAGGATGTCCAGCAAGGACAGTATCGTGATGTTCCTTGAACACCTTGTATCGCAGGCCCTCAGGAACAAACAACCTCCCTGGGGGACAAGAACCAGGAGCCCCCTCCTGGGCTCCCAACACCTCCATCTCTAATTCAGGGTATAGAGCGGAGACCACCACCCCATCCGCTAAAATCGGTGCAGTATCCTCTGAATCATCTCCCCCAGGAAAGCTGCGAGACAAGGCATCTGCCTTGACGTTCTTGACCCCTGGGCGAAAGGCAACCACAAAATTGAACCTGGTAAAAAACAGTGACCATCTGGCCTGCCTAGGGTTCAGACGCTTGGCAGATTGCAGGTAAGCCAAATTCTTATGGTCTGTATATACCGTAACGGGGTCTGTATATACCGTAACCAGTGACGCCATTCCTCAAAGGCCAACTTGATAGCCAACAACTCTCTATCTCCAACATCATAATTCCTCTCAGCGACCGAGAGCTTCTTGGAGAAAAAGGCACACGGGACCCACTTGCCAGGGGATGAACCCTGTGACACCACCGCACCAACCCCCACCTTTGATGCATCAACCTCCACTACAAATGGCTGACACACATCCGGCTGCACCAGAATGGGAGCAGACGCAAAATACTCCTTAATAGCCGAAAAGGCCTGCAATGCCTCATCCAACCAGACAGAGACGTTGGCGCCTTTCTTGGTCATATCAGTAAGAGGTTTAACTATGGTAGAGTAGTTCGAAATACATTTTCTATAATAATTCGTAAACCCCAGGAACCGCATCAAGGTTTTCTGATTCTCTGGTCGGTCCCATTCCAGAACCGCCCGGACCTTCTCGGGGTCCATACGAAAACCAGAATCAGATAGCAAGTATCCCAAGAACAGAAGCTCTTTCACCGCAAACAAACATTTCTCCAATTTAGCATATAATTTATTCTCTCGAAGGATCGTCAATACCTGTCTCACATGATCCTGATGGGTCTTTAGATCAGGAGGATAAATTAAAATATCATCCAGGTAAACTACTACGAACCTCCCCACCAAATGATGAAAAATGTCATTGACGAATCGCTGGAATACTGCTGGCGCGTTTGTCAACCCAAAAGGCATAACCAGGTTCTCAAAATGACCCTCGTGCGTATTGAAGGCCGTTTTCCACTCATCCCCCTCATATGATCAGATTGTAGGCCCCTCTCAAATCCAACTTGGAGAACACCTTGGCTCCTACAATCTGATCAAAAGATCAGAGATCAAGGGCAGGGGATATGGATCCCGGACTGTAATACGGTTCATTTCCCGGAAATCCAAACACGGTCTCAGTGATCCATCCTTTTTCTTCACAAAGAACAAACCCATTGCCACTGGAGACTTAGATGGTCTGATATGACCTTTTGCCAAACTCTCTGTGATATACTTTCGCATGACCTCTCTTTCGAGTTGAGAAAGGTTGTAAAGCCGAGACTTTGGCAACTTAGCCCCTGGGATGAGATTAACTGGACAATCATAGTCACGATCAGGGGGCAATTCCTGAGCCCCACCCTCTGAAAAGACATCCGCAAAATCTGAGAGATATTGAGGTAAAGCCGTAATGGACACACCAGAGATAGATGTGCCAAAACAATTATCCGAACAAAACTCACTCCAACCGATGATTTGTCTCGCTTGCCAGTCTATAATTGGGTTATGTTTAGTCAACCATGGTAACCCCAAAACTATAGGAGCTGGCAAATCCTTCAAGACAAAACAAGAAATAATTTCAACATGTGAATCACCCACCCTTAAGTGAATACCATGAACAATGTGAGTAAGACTCCTTTGAGAAAGAGGGGAAGAATCAATTGCAAAAACACGAATCTCGTTCTCTAAAGTGCAAGTACTTAGTACATAGTACATAGTACATACATAAGGCCGAAAAAAGACATTTGTCCATCCAGTTCGGTTTGTTATCCTGCAAGTTGATCCAGAGGAAGGCAAAAAAAACCTGTGAGGTAGAAGCCAATTTTCCTCACTTTAGGGGAATAAAAAATTCCTTCCCGACTCCAATCAGGCAATCAGAATAACTCCCTGGATCAACGACCCCTCTCTAGTAGCTATAGCCTGTAATATTATTACGCTCCAGAAACACATCCAGGCCCCTCTTGAAGTCTCACTGCTCTTACCGTAAAGAATCCTTTTCTATGTTTGTGTACAAACCTTCTTTCCTCCAAACGCAGAGGATGTCCCCTCGTCACAGTCACAGTCCTGGGGATAAATAGATGATGGGATAGATCTCTGTACTGACCCCTGATATATTTATACATAGTAATTAGATCTCCCCTCAGTCGTCTTTTTTCCAACGTGAATAACCCTAATTTTGATAATCTTTCAGGGTACTGTAGTTGCCCCATTCCAGTTATTACTTTAGTTGCCCTCCTCTGGACCCTCTCCAGCTCTGCTATGTCTGCCTTGTTCACTGGAGCCCAGAACTGTACACAGTACTCCATGTGTGGTCTGACTAATGATTTGTAAAGTAGTAGGAATATGTTCTCATCACGGGCATCTATGCCCCTTTTGATGCAACCCATTATCTTATTGGCTTTGGCAGCAGCTGCCTGACACTGTTTTTTGCAGCTTAGTTTGCTGTTTATTAAAATTCCTAGATCCTTTTCCATGTCAGTGTTACCGAGTGTTTTACCATTTAGTATGTACGGGTGACTTGCATTATTTCTTCCCATGTGCATAACCTTACATTTGTCAGTGTTAAACCTCATCTGCCACTTATCTGTCCAAGCCTCCAATCTATCCAGATCCCTCTGTAGTAGTATACTGTCCTCTTCAGTGTTAATTACTTTACACAGTTTAGTGTCATCTGCGAAAATTGATATTTTACTATGCAAGCCTTCTACAAGATCATTAATAAATATATTGAAGAGAATACTTAGTCCTAGATTTTGAATGAAAAGAAAGTCAATTAGGTTTACCCCAGCACCACAATCAAGGAACACCTCAACAAAAACATTTCTTGACTCCAGCGCCACCATAGCTGGAAGGAGAAAACTGGAACTTTCTTTTTCTCTACCACCTGCGGTTTAACATAAGGACAAGCAAAAACAAAATGACCACTCTTTCCACAATAGTAACATAGTTTGTGCAATTTCCTAAAGTCTCTACTATCAGAATGGCAAGAAATCTGACCCAATTGCATGGGTTCCTCCGCTACCCCTGCGTTACCTGTAACATCACCCGGGGAGGCAGTAAAGATGAAACCACTCACAGAAGGGATACCTTGTGCAGGGGGAGCCCTATACCTCTCTCTGATACGTCTGTCTAGCCATACTGCTAAAGACATGGCGTTCTCCAAAGAGTCTGGGTATTCATGAAAAGCAAGGGGTCAGATAACCCCTGACAAAACTGGCTACGTAACGCGGGATCATTCCACTCTGATTCAGTAGCCCATCTCCTAAATTCAACACAGTAAGCCTCTGCAGTATGTTCCCCCTGAAACCAATTACATAATCGCGACTCTACCATCGAGACCCGATCTGGGTCATCGTAGATTAATCCCAGAGCCTTAAAAAATTCCTCCACCGACCGGAGCACCCGAGAACCAGGTGGCAGAGAAAAGGCCCAGGATTGCGCGTCCCCTTTAAGCAGAGAAATAATTATACATATCCTCTGACTCTCATCACCTGACGACGATGGACGCAGCCGAAAGTACAATTTGCAGGACTCTCTAAAACGGACAAAGTCATCCGTACCCCCTGAAAATCGATCAGGAAGAGACACTTTAGGCTCCACACAAACTTGACCTCCTCCTGATGCAAGAGCACTCTGACACCGTGCGACCGAACCACGTAGCTCCGTAACCTCTAGGGATAGCCCCTGCATGCGGTCAACTAATGCTTCAATTGCCGTCATCACAAAACCGCTGAGTAATGACAGTCAAAGTTTTGGGCGGATTATAATGTCACGGCGGACGTGCACTCAGACTAACAGATAAACCACCAACCAGGCTCTAGGCGAGAGGCAAGGGAAGGGTCACCTCCTAGCTAATCCCTGACCTCTCTCCCTGCACTGCTCAGCCCACATGCAGACCTTGGTGGTAGGTATGATGTGTTCCTGTGCCTGGGCTGAAACATCCTAAATTCCCTGAGATGGTAAAGAGGGGAAATAGGAGCAGCCTGCTCGCACAGAACCTGGATGGGAGAGATGACACAAAACAATCAAACTAGAAACCACACTTATCTTTCTGAGCTGGAACAGACAACTTTCCTTCCTAGCTTCCAAGACCAAGACCAAAGTGATTTCTATAATCCGCTCAGAGCACTGGGCTGGAGTGCTATTTAACCACCTCCGGACCGCCTAACGCTGATTCGCGTTCCGGAGGTGGCAGCCCTGCGCAGAGTCACGCATATATGCGTCATCTCGCGATGGCCGAGATTTCCTGAGAACGCGCGCACACAGGCGCGCGCTCACAGGAACGGAAGGTAAGAGAGTTGATCTCCAGCCTGCCAGCGGCGATCGTTCACTGGCAGGCTGGAGATGTGTTTTTTTTAACCCCTAACAGGTATATTAGACGCTGTTTTGATAACAGCGTCTAATATACCTGCTACCTGGTCCTCTGGTGGTCCCCTTTGTTTGGATCGACCACCAGAGGACACAGGTAGCTCAGTAAAGTAGCACCAAGCACCACTACACTACACTACAACCCCCCCGTCACTTATTAACCCCTTATTAGCCCCTGATCACCCCTGATCACCCCATATAGACTCCCTGATCACCCCCCTGTCATTGATTACCCCCCTGTCATTGATCACACCCCTGTAAAGCTCCATTCAGATGTCCGCATGATTTTTACGGATCCACTGATAGACTGATCGGATCCGCAAAACGCATACGGACGTCTGAATAAAGCCTTACAGGGGCGTGATCAATGACTGTGGTGATCACCCCATATAGACTCCCTGATCACCCCCCTGTCATTGATTACCCCCCTGTCATTGATCACACCCCTGTAAAGCTCCATTCAGATGTCCGCATGATTTTTACGGATCCACTGATAGACTGATCGGATCCGCAAAACACATACGGATGTCTGAATGGAGCCTTACAGGGGCGTGATCAATGACTGTGGTGATCACCCCATATAGACTCCCTGATCACCCCCCTGTCATTGATTACCCCCCTGTAAGATCCATTCAGATGTCCGCATGATTTTTACGGATCCACTGATAGATGGATCGGATCCGCAAAACGCATACGGACGTCTGAATAAAGCCTTACAGGGGCGTGATCAATGACTGTGGTGATCACCCTATATAGACTCCCTGATCACCCCCCTGTCATTGATTACCCCCCTGTCATTGATCACACCCCTGTAAAGCTCCATTCAGATGTCCGCATGATTTTTACGGATCCACTGATAGATGGATCGGATCCGCAAAACGCATACGGACATCTGAATGGAGCCTTACAGGGGCGTGATCAATGACTGTGGTGATCACCCCATATAGACTCCCTGATCACCCCCCTGTCATTGATTACCCCCCTGTAAGATCCATTCAGATGTCCGCATGATTTTTACGGATCCACTGATAGATGGATCGGATCCGCAAAACGCATACGGACGTCTGAATAAAGCCTTACAGGGGCATGATCAATGACTGTGGTGATCACCCCATATAGACTCCCTGATCACCCCCCTGTCATTGATTACCCCCCTGTCATTGATCACACCCCTGTAAAGCTCCATTCAGATGTCCGCATGATTTTTACGGATCCACTGATAGATGGATTGGATCCGCAAAACGCATACGGACATCTGAATGGAGCCTTACAGGGGCGTGATCAATGACTGTGGTGATCACCCCATATAGACTCCCTGATCACCCCCCTGTCATTGATTACCCCCCCTGTCATTGATCACCCCCCCTGTCATTGATCACCCCCCCTGTCATTGATAACCCCCCTCTGTCAGGCTGCATTCAGATGTCCGTATGATTTTTACGGATCCACGGATACATGGATCGGATCCGCAAAACACATACGGACATCTGAATGGAGCCTTATAGGGGGGTGATCAATGACAGGGGGGTGATCACCCCATATAGACTCCCTGATCACCCCCCTGTCATTGATCACCCCCCTGTCATTGATCACCTTCCTGTAAGGCTCCATTCAGACATTTTTTTGGCCCAAGTTAGCGGAAATTTTTTTTTTTTTCTTACAAAGTCTCATATTCCACTAACTTGTGTCAAAAAATAAAATCTCACATGAACTCACCATACCCCTCACGGAATCCAAATGCGTAAAATTTTTTAGACATTTATATTCCAGACTTCTTCTCACGCTTTAGGGCCCCTAGAATGCCAGGGCAGTATAAATACCCCACATGTGACCCCATTTCGGAAAGAAGACACCCCAAGGTATTCCGTGAGGGGCATATTGAGTCCATGAAAGATTGAAATTTTTGTCCCAAGTTAGCGAAAAGGGAGACTTTGTGAGAAAAAAATAAATAAAATCAATTTCCGCTAACTTGTGCCAAAAAAAAATTCTATGAACTCGCCATGCCCCTCATTGAATACCTTGGGGTGTCTTCTTTCCAAAATGGGGTCACATGTGGGGTATTTATACTGCCCTGGCATTCTAGGGGCCCTAAAGCGTGAGAAGAAGTCTGGGATCCAAATGTCTAAAAATGCCCTCATAAAAGGAATGTGGGCCCCTTTGCGCATCTAGGCTGCAAAAAAGTGCCACACATGTGGTATCTCCGTACTCAGGAGAAGTTGGGGAATGTGTTTTGGGGTGTCATTTTACATATACCCATGCTGGGTGAGAGAAATATCTTGGCAAAAGACAACTTTTCCCATTTTTTTATACAAAGTTGGCATTTGACCAAGATATTTATCTCACTCAGCATGGGTATATGTAAAATGACACCGCAAAACACATTGCCCAACTTCTACTGAATACGGCGATACCAGATGTGTGACACTTTTTTGCAGCCTAGGTGGGCAAAGGGGCCCACATTCCAAAGAGCACCTTTCGGATTTCACAGGTCATTTACCTACTTACAACACATTAGGGCCCCTGGAAAATGCCAGGGCAGTATAACTACCACACAAGTGACCCCATTTTGGAAAGAAGACACCCCAAGGTACTCCGTGAGGGGCATGGCAAGTTCCTAGAATTTTTTATTTTTTGTCACAAGTTAGTGGAAAATGATGATTTTTTTTTTTCCCTTACAAAGTCTCATATTCCACTAACTTGTGACAAAAAAAAAAACTTCCATGAACTCACTATGCCCATCAGCGAATACCTTGGGGTGTCTTCTTTCCAAAATGGGGTCACTTGTGGGGTAGTTATACTGCCCTGGCATTCTAGGGGCCCAAATGTGTGGTAAGGAGTTTGAAATCAAATTCTGTAAAAAATGACCAGTGAAATCCAAAAGGTGCTCTTTGGAATATGGGCCCCTTTGCCCACCTAGGCTGCAAAAAAGTGTCACACATCTGGTATCTCCGTATTCAGGAGAAGTTGGGGAATGTGTTTTGGGGTGTCATTTTACATATACACATGCTGGGTGAGATAAATATCCTGGTCAAATGCCAACTTTGTATAAAAAAATGGGAAAAGTTGTCTTTTGCCAAGATATTTCTCTCACCCAGCATGGGTATATGTAAAATGACACCCCAAAACACATTCCCCAACTTCTCCTGAATACGGAGATACCACATGTGTGACACTTTTTTGCAGCCTAGGTGGGCAAAGGGGCCCATATTCCAAAGAGCACCTTTCGGATTTCACTGGTCATTTTTTACAGAATTTGATTTCAAACTCCTTACCACACATTTGGGCCCCTAGAATGCCAGGGCAGTATAACTACCACACAAGTGACCCCATTTTGGAAAGAAGACACCCCAAGGTATTCCATGAGGGGCATGGCGAGTTCCTAGAATTTTTTATTTTTTGTCACAAGTTAGTGGAAAATGATGATTTTTTTTTTTCTTACAAAGTCTCATATTCCACTAACTTGTGACAAAAAATAAAAACTTCCATGAACTCACTATGCCCATCAGTGAATACCTTAGGGTGTCTACTTTCCTAAATGGGGTCATTTGTGGGGTGTTTGTACTGTCTGGGCATTGTAGAACCTCAGGAAACATGACAGGTGCTCAGAAAGTCAGAGCTGCTTCAAAAAGCGGAAATTCACATTTTTGTACCATAGTTTGTAAACGCTATAACTTTTACCCAAACCATTTTTTTTTTACCCAAGACATGTAGAACAATAAATTTAGAGCAAAATTTATATATGGATGTCGTTTTTTTTGCAAAATTTTCAACTGAAAGTGAAAAATGTCATTTTTTTGCAAAAAAATCGTTAAATTTCGATTAATAACAAAAAAAGTAAAAATGTCAGCAGCAATGAAATACCACCAAATGAAAGCTCTATTAGTGAGAAGAAAAGGAGGTAAAATTCATTTGGGTGGTAAGTTGCATGACCGAGCAATAAACGGTGAAAGTAGTGTAGGTCAGAAGTGTAAAAAGTGGCCTGGTCTTTCAGGGTGTTTAAGCACTGGGGGCTGAGGTGGTTAAACTAATGACCCCACCCAGTGCACCTGATGCGAGGCGGATCCAGCACGGCTCCAAAACAAAACACTAAACTCGTGCTGCTATTCTGGCCGACCTCTGCACATAGTCAGGGCGGGGCATGACACTGCGGCTTTCTGCAGACAAACAAGGAGGGCAGGGGTAAAGAGTGGGTGGAAGATGATGTGGAGGATGATGAGATACTAGACCCCACATGGAATCAAGGTCATGCGAGTGACCTGTCTATTTCGGAGGAAGAGGCGGTGGTCGCACAGAGGCACCAGCACAGCAAAAGAGGGAGCAGGGTGCTAAAGCGTCTGTTACATTCTTGGGTGACATTTTTCCATTTTTGCCGTGAATAAACCCCTGCTCTGCATAGGTGACAGGGATCTAAATTTCCAAAAATCGTCTGTTACATTGTCAGGTGACATTTTACTAATTTTGCCGTATACAAACCCCTGCTCTGCATAGGTGACAGGGACCTAATTTTTGTAAAATCGTCTGTTCAATTGGTGGGGGACATGAACACAGTTTTGCCGTGAATAAACCCCTGCTCTGCATAGTTCACAGGGACCGGAATTTTTAAAAATAGTCTGTTCTGTTCCATTGGTGGGCGACATTAACTCATTTTTGCCAATGAAAAAACCCCTGCTCTGCATAGGTGACAGGTACTTAAATTTCTAAAATTCGTCTTTAATTGACGCGCATCCCCACCTTTCATTCAATCCTTCCGCTTTAACAACTTGTCCCACATTTCCGCTCGATCACATTTCAGCCATTGACCTTTCTTGGATCTGGTATCCCTTTCTCACGCTCCCTCTCCGGCGTGGAACCCTGATTCACCGCTAACCGTGATCAACATGGTAGGCGCAGATAAGAACATCGAATGTTGATAGAGAAGATATCCAATTGGATCGTAGACATCACGGGGACGTGTGACATGGTGGAGCAGTATGTGTGCACACACCTACACGTACTGACTGATGGGTCTGCCCCCTTCAACTTCTGGGTCTCCAAATTGGGCACATGGCCTGAGCTTACCCTTTACGCCCAGCTGGAGGGGGTTATCACAGGTTATATTTCCCAATGTTTTGGGGTGTACCCAATTTAAACAAAAAATAAAATAATAAAATAAAATAGAAAACAAAACCAAAAACCAGTGTTGGCTACCTCCTCCTCCTCCACCGCCGCTTCCACCTACACCGCCATATCCACCACCTCCTCAACCTCCTACTCCATATGGACCTCCTCCTCCTAGTTTAAGATTTTTCTTTTTTATTTTTACATATTTTATGTTATTTGAAGTCATTTCCCTATCCACATTTGTTTGCAGAGCACTTGCCATGCTCTTAACCACATTTTGCCGCCATTTGCAGCCCTCTAGCCCTTTCCATGACTTTTTTAGAGATATTTTAGTGCTCCAAAGTTCGGGTCCCCATTGAATTCAATGGGGTTTGGGTTCGAGGTCAAGTTCGGGTCCTGAACTCTAACTTTTTTGTGAGGTTCGGCCAAACCCGTCAAACCCGAGCATCCAGGTGTCCGCTCAACTCTAGTGAAGCGTTAAAGAGGCTTAGTCAAGAACCTAAAAGGCTTCCAAACAACCACCCATTGTACAAGCTTAATCTTGTTCTGCAGGATGGTATACTGAAGGTGGGAGGGAGACTGGAAAATGCATCGTTACCTAGCAGAGTGAAGTATCCAGCAATTTTACCCAAAAACTCTACCTTCACAAGATTGATTATTGATCACTACTAGAGTTGAGCGGACACCTGGATGTTCGGGTTCGGCAGGTTCGGCCGAACTTGAAAAAAAAGTTCGAGTTCGGGACCCGAACTTGACCCGAACTTGACCCCGAACCCCATTGAAGTCAATGGGGACCCGAACTTTTGGGCACTAAAATGGCTCTAAAAATGTCCTGGAAAGGGCTAGAGGGCTGCAAAAGGCATCAAAATGTGCTTAAGAGCATGACAACTGTTCTGCAAACAAATGTGGATAGGGAAATGACTTAAAATAACATAAAATACAGAAAAAAAATAAAATAACAATCTGGATCTACGAGTAGGAGGTTGAGGAGGCGGTGGATGGGTGGATGTGGCGGTGTAGGTTGACGTGGCGGTGTAGGTGGAAGCGGCGGTGAAGGAGGAATAGGTAGCCAACACTAATCTGTGTTATTTTTTATTTTTAAATTGGGGTATCACCCAAAAATATTGGGACATATAACAAAATAAAACTAAGAATAAGTGCACTTGAGTACAAGAATGGATGGTTGAGGCTGGTATAAATGTCTATTCTGCACAAGGTACCGACAAGTCCTGTGGGATCCATGCCTGGTTCATTTTAATAAATGTAAGCTTGTCCACATTGGCTGCGGCCTGTGATAATGCTCTCTGCCGTGCTAAACACACGTTCACACTATACACTGGCTGCAGGGCAGGTCAGCACCTCCAAGGCTGACGAAGCTTTTCCACATTTGGGCCATGCTAACCCTGCCTTCTTAGATGCTGGCGGTGCCCCAGCTGCGTTGGCGACCTCTTCCTCCTCCTCTGCCTTCGCCTTGTGCTTCCACTGTGCCCCTGCTGTCAGGTTGGAATGCCATCAGCAGCGTGCGCTTGTCGTCGCGCATCTTCCGATCAGTAACAGATGTTTTCCCTAAATTTAGTTCCCTGTCAGCAATGCAGAGCAGGGGTTCATTCATGGCAAAATGGGGTTCATGTCACCCAGCAATAAAACAGAGGATTTTGAGAGATTTAGGCCCCTGTCAGCAATACAGAGCAGGGGTTCATTCACGGCAAAAGGGGGGTTCATGTCACCCAGCAATACAACAGAGGATTTTGAGAGATTTAGGCCCCTGTCACCCAGGCACAGCAGGGGTTCATTCACGGCAAAAGGGGGTTCATGTCACCCAGATATACAACAGAGGATTTTGAGAGATTTAGGCCCCTGTCACCCAGGCTCAGCAGGGGTTTGTATACGCCAAAAATGGTAAAATGTCACCCGACAATTGAAAATAAGATTTTTTTCAATTTAGGGCACTAAAATTGCCACTTTTTTTAAATTAAAATGGCTCTAAAATAGTCCTTGAAAAGGCTAGAGGGATGTAAAAGACAGTAAAATGTGCTTAAGAGCATGGCAACTGCTCTGCAAACAAATGTGGATAGGGAAATAACTTAAAATGAAATAAAATAACTAAAAATTACAAATTATTAACCTGCAACTCAGAGAAGGAGGTAGATATGGAGTTGGAGGTTGAGGAGGCGGTGAATGTGGTGTTGTAGGTGGAGGCAGCAATGGAGGAGGAGGAGGTAGCCAACAACGTTTTTTTTTTTTTTTTTTATTGGGTAGGTAGCCCCCAAAATATTGGGCCAAATAAAAAAAAAGAAAACAAAGAATCATTGCACTTGACTTGAGTACAAGAATGTATGTTTGATGGTGGTATAAATGTCTATTCTGCACAAGGTACAGACAAGTCTTGTGGAATCCAAGCCTGGTTCATTTAAATGAACGTGAGCTTGTCCACATTGTCTGTGGACAGGTGGCTGCGTCTGTCTGTAATGATGCCTCCTGCCGTGCTAAATACACGTTCAGAGAGTACACTGGCTGCAGGGCAGGCCAGCACCTCCAAGGCATACAGGGCAAGCTCTGGCCATGTGGACAATTTGGAGACCCAGAAGTTGAATTGGGCAGAACCATCAGTCAGTACGTGTAGTCGTGTGCACACGTACTGTTCCACCATGTTGTTCAAATGCTGCCTCCTGCTAACACGCTCCATATCAGCAGTTGGGGCCGGTTGTTGCGGCGAGGTGACAAAGCTTTTCCACATGTCAGCCATGCTAACCCTGCCCCTTCTGAGGTGCTGGCGCTGACACAGCTGCGTTGGCGACCTCTTCCTCCTCCCCTGCCTTCGCCTTGTGCTTCCACTTGTCCCCCAGCGTCAGTCGGAAATGCTCTCAGGAGCGCGTCTACCAGCATGCGCCTGTAGTCGCACATCTTCTGATCACGCTCCAGTGATAGAATTAAGGATGGCACATTGTCTTTGTAACGGGGATCCAGCAGGGTGGCCACCCAGTAGTCAGCACACCTTAAAATGTGAGCAACTCTGCAGTCGTTGCGCAGGCACTGCAGCATGTAGTCGCTCATGTGTGCCAGACTGCCCAGAGGTAAGGACAAGCTGTCCTCTGTGGGAGGCGTATCGTCTGCATCCTCCGTATCCATCCAGCCACACACCAGTGATGGGCCCGAGCTGCGTTGGATGCCACCCCGCTGTGAACATGCTTCATCCCCATCCTCCTCATCCTCCTCCTCCTCATTGTCCTCCAGTAGTGGGCCCTGTCTGGCCACATTTGTACCTGGCCTCTGCTGTTGCAAAAATCCTCTTTCTGAGCTACTTCTAAAAGACTGGCCTGAAAGTGTTATAGATGACCCCTCTACCTCCTCCTCGTCCTGGGCCACATCCTCTTCCACCATCGCCCTAAGTGTTTTCTCAAGGAGACATAGAAGTGGTATTGTAACGCTGATACCGGCGTCATCGCCACTGGACATGTTGGTGGAGTACTCGAAACAGTGCAACAGGGCACACAGGTCTCGCATGGAGGCCCAGTCATTGGTGGTGAAGTGGTGCTGTTCCACAGTGCGACTCACCCGTGCGTGCTGCAGCTGAAACTCCACTATGGCCAGCTGCTGCTCGCACAGTCTCTCCAGCATGTGCAAGGTGGAGTTCCACCTGGTGGGCGCGTCGCATATGAGGCGGTGGGCGGGAAGGCCGAAGTTACGCTGCAGCGCAGACAGGCGAGCAGCAGCAGGGTGAGAACGCCGAAAGCGCGCACAGACGGCCCGCACTTTATGCAGCAGCTCAGACATGTCGGGGTAGTTGTGAATGAATTTCTGCACCACCAAATTCAGCACATGCGCCAGGCAAGGGATGTGCGTCAAACCGGCTAGTTCCAGAGCTGCATCGAGATTTCAGCCATTATCGCACACCACCAGCCGGGCTTGAGGCCCACTGGCAGCAACCACTCTTCGGTCTGTTGTTCTATACCCCGCAACAACTCCTGCGCAGTGTGGAGCCTGTCCCCCAAACACATCAGTTTCAGAACGGCCTGCTGACGTTTACCCCTGGCTGTGTTGAAGTTGGTGGTGAAGGTCTGTCGCTGACCGGATGAGGAGGTGGAAGAAGAGGAGGAGGAAGCCGAGTAGGAAGAGGAGGCAACAGGAGGCAAAGAGTGATGCCCTGCGATCCTTGGCGGCGGAAGGACGTGCGCCAAACAGCTCTCCGCCTGGGGCCCAGCCGCCACTACATTTACCCAGTGTGCAGTTAGGGAGATATAGCGTCTCTGGCCGTGCTTACTGGTCCACGTATCTGTGGTTAGGTGGACCTTGCCACAGATGGCGTTGTGCAGTGCACACTTGATTTTATCCGATACTTGGTTGTGCAGAGAGGGCACGGCTCTCCTGGAGAAGTAGTGGCGGCTGGGAACGACGTACTGTGGGACTGCAAGCGACATGAGCTGTTTGAAGCTGTCCGTCTCTACCAGCCTGAATGACAGCATTTCAAAGGCCAGCAGTTTAGAAATGCTGGCATTCAGGACCAGGGATCGAGGGTGGCTAGGTGGGAATTTACGCTTTCTCTCAAAGGTTTGTGAGATGGAGAGCTGAACGCTTCCGTGTGACATGGTGGAGATGCTTGGTGACGGAGGTGGTGTTTGCTGGGCGGCAGGTGCCAATGTTCCTCCAGAGGCTTAGGAAGAGGCCGAGGCAGCAGCAGAAGAGGGAGCAGGAGGGGCCTGAGCCCTTTCTTGGTTTTGAGGGTGCTTACTCCACTGCAGCCCGTGTCTCGCATGTAGATGCCTGGATTTTGCAGGTTGTGCTAAGGTTCAGAACGTTAATGCCTCGCTTCAGGCTCTGATGGCACAGCGTGCAAACCACTCGGGTCTTGTCGTCAGCACATTGTGTGAAGAAGTGCCATGCCAGGGAACTCCTTGAAGCTGCCTTTGGTGTGCTTGGTCCCTGTTGACGGTGGCCAGTAGCAGGCGAACAGTTTTGGCGACGGCTGCTCTGCTTTTGCACCCTGCTCCCGCTTTTGCTACGCTGTTGGCTCGGTCTCACCACTGCCTCTTCCTCCGAACTCTGAAAGTCAGTGGCACGACCTTCATTCCATGTGGGGTCTAGGACCTCGTGTCCCCTGCATCGTCTTCCACCGAGTCTTCCTCCCTCACCTCCTTTTCGGCCTGCACACTGCAGAAAGACGCAGCAGTTGGCACCTGTGTTTCGTCATCAGAGACGTGCTGAGGTGGTATTCCCATGTCCTCATCAGGAAACATAAGTGGTTGTGGGTCAGTGCATTCTATCTCTTCCACCCCTGGGGAAGGGCTAGGTGGATGCCTTTGGGAAACCCTGCCAGCAGAGTCTTCAAACAGCATAAGAGACTGCTGCATGACTTGAGGCTCAGACAGGTTCCCCGATATGCACGGGGTGATGTGACAGACTGATGGGCATGGGTTTCAGGCGCCACCTGTGCGCTTTCTGCAGAAGACTGGGTGGGAGATAATGTGAACGTGCTGGATCCACTGTCGGCCACCCAATTGACTAGCGCCTGTACTTGCTCAGGCCTTACCATCCTTAGAACGGCATTAGGCCCGACCAAATATCGCTGTAGATTCTGGCGGCTACTGTGTCCTGAGGTAGTAGGTTTAGTAGGACGTGTAGCTGTGGCAGAATGGCCATGTCCTCTCCCTGCACCAGAGGCTCCACCAACACCACCACCACGACCATGACCGCGTCCCTTATTAGATGTTTGCCTCATAGTTAGCGTTCACAAAGTAAAAAGTGGTTAAGTATGTTAAAAATAATTAACCGCCAATATAAACTCTGATGTATGGTATTGCACTCTATTTTTTTTTTTTTACTCTATATGACAGCGGTATTTGTGGCTTAAATGTAACACTCACTTATGCACGTCTTATCCCAGATGTGCAGTATATCAGAGGCTTTTTTCACCCCAGTAACCAAAAAGCCGTATTTATGGCCTAAATGTGACACTGATTTATGCACGTCTTTTCCCAGATGTGCAGTATATCAGAGGATTTTTTCACCTCAGTAAGAAAAAAGCTGTATTATGACCTAAATGTGACAGTCACTTATGCATGTCTAATCCCAGATGTGCAATATATTAGAGGCTTTTTTCTCCCCAGTAACCAAAAAGCCATATTTATGGCCTAAATGTGATAGTCACTTATGTATGTGTAATCCCAGATGTGCAATATATTAGAGGCTTTTTTCACCCCAGTAACCAAAAAGCCATATTTATGGCCTAAATGTGACAGTCACTTATGCTTGTCTAATCCCAGATTGCAGTATATCAGAGGGTTTTTTCACCCCAGTAAGAAAAAAGCTGTATTTCTGTCCTAAATGTGACAGTGACTTATGCACGTGTAATCACAAATGTGCAGTATATTGCAGGCTTTTTTCACCCTAGTAACAAAAAGCTGTATTTCTGTCCTAAATGTGACAGTGACTTATGCACGTGTAATCACAGATGTGCAGTATGTTAGAGGCTTTTTTCACCCTAACCAAAAAGCTGTATTTCTGTCCTAAATGTGACAGTCAGTTATGCTGGTCTAATCCCAGATGTGCAGTATATTAGAGGATTTTTTCACCCCAGTATGCCAAAGCTGTATTTCTGGACTTGCAGATAGCCTATGCTGGTGCACTATCGTTGCATAAAATGGCTGCCGATCAGGTATTGATATTGATGAAATGAAGAAAAATAGTTCGTTTTCAGCAGTAATTGGCTCAGGGCAGGCTTAAAAAAATTGTGCACTGCACCAACAAAACACTTTTTCTGTAGATCGCTGAGTACATAAACCAGTTCTTGATATGATCGCTACCTGATCTCTCCCTCACAGAAGCTGCAGCCTCTCCCTACACTAATCCGAGCAGAGTGACGGGCGGCGCTAAGTGACTCCAGCTTAAATAGAGGCTGGGTCACATGCTGCAGTTGGCCAATCACAGCCATGCCAATAGTAGGCATGGCTGTGATGGCCATTTGGGGCAAGTAGTATGACGCTTGTTGATTGGCTGCTTTTCAGCCTTTCAAAAAGCGCCATAAAAATGGCCGAACACCGAACCCGAACCTTTACGTAAATGTTCGGGTCCGGTTGCCGAAAAACCTAAAGTTCGGTACGAACCCGAACTTTACAGTTCGGGTTCACTCAACTCTAATCACTACCACAACATATCCTTGCATCAAGGAAGAAGCTTTACCCAAATATCACGACCGGCGTGCCGATCACATACGTGACGCAAAGGGAGGGAAAAGGGAAGGCCCTGTCCAAGGGAGAGGGAAAGGTGGTGACCCCTAACTCACCTTGAGGCTGGCATCTGACTGCCCTGACGTCCCTAGACAGGTTTATCACCCGTACGCCGATCACGTGCCTAAACCCTGGCTTTCCCTAAGATGAGCCCTAAGTAGTGAATAGGGCGGTGGGGACACTAGTCCTCACCACTAACACTAAAGGAAAACACCAAGGAGAGGACAGACAATACAGATGTAACATCCTGAAGTATGTCACTAAACTTCTGTATCCCTGCTACAACAATGTAAGGTGCATATGTGTATTTCCATCTTGTGTAATCCCACTGTGCATTACCATGATATGCCTGTTTCATAATATTTGCTGTAATCTCAATGTACACCAGCAGGTGGCAGCAGTATGTAGCAGGTCATAGTTAGTATCTCCAGCCTGGAATAGTCCATTCCAGTCTGGTCTCCCCTATGTGAGCAGAAGTGGGATGTTCCCATGTCCTGTCTCATGAGGAGGAGAAGGAGGTTTAGTTAGTGTGTACCAGCCCCCCTCTTGGGGAAGGCTGTGTTGGTAAGAGCTCCCAGAAACAGGGATTCCAACCTAGGATCCAAGCCTCGGCTGAGGCCCAAGGATCACCCTTCCCAGCCTGAGTCATCTTCCTCAGCTGGTTGACAAGCAAGCAGCCATCTCCAGAACTAAAGATCTCCAGGAAGAAGCCATCATACCCTGCGAGCAGTCCTGTGAGTACTTATCCAAAGACCAGGAGAAGCCAAATTCCTCCTTCAGCTAGTCAGACCCAAACTAAGCAGACTACAGACAGAGCAGAAGACAGATACCTGCCAGATCTACTAGGCATATGACAAGAAGCAGAATATATATAAATTCCTGCCACATATTGCCAATACCTGCTGGGATCCTAGACGATTGCTGTAACCGTATGGATCAAAGCTGCCAATCATTAAGTAAAGACAAGTTGGATCCTATTACCTGTTTGGATCTCAATTATTCCTCCATTACTCCTACTAACCACACTCAATTTTATTGCAAGTGAGCCAGGATTCAGGAGTCCAGATGTACCAAGGTAGGAGACATCGTTGACACTACCATATCTGCTACACAGAGACATTTTCCTCCTCTGGCATTCCTCACCTGGTACGTGAGTTTTAACATCTTAAAGGGCCCTGCTACAGTACCTGCGCAAGCTGCAATTGGCGTCACGAACTATTACACATATAAAAACTGACCCACTGCATAGCATCCCCACTGACCCAGTGTCCTGCTCATTGCACAGACAAAACATATAATGCCAGGTGGGCGACAACAGCGGACAACAAAAGCCCAACAGGGATCCGGAGGGTAACGCTCTGGAACGACAACCAGGAATCACAGCTACACAGCTCCAGTGGGTCAGTATAGAAGTCCAGGCAGGAAGCTCTATATCTGGCAACCAGAGAAGTGGGAGGGAGAATATAAGGAGGTTGGGAGTGACGGACAAGAAACAGCTGAGGAGAAGAAGCTACGGATCCCTGAGTGAGACAAAAAGGATTGCAAGGCAAACACAGAAAGCTATCATTAAGAAACAGCGCGGGGGGGCGTGGCCGGATGCCGGGAGGAGAGGTCGCATAGTGCCAGAGCTCCGGCTGTGGAACTCCGTCAGCGGCACATAGCGACTTAACTACAGCACAATTTTAATATACTTACCTGTCCCAGGACAGCTCTTGAGCCGGCAGACTTGCCGATGATGACCAGAGGAAGGAAGAAGGATCCGCAGCCGCAGAAGATGACGGCGTTCTTTCACCCAGCTCCTGGGGCTTCACAAGATGGCGCCGGTTCCCGCCACACAGGGGGAGAGTCCTGTCTGTCCTCTGCAGCGGCACCAGTCCAGCGTCCTCCTGGATCTCCCTCTTCAGCAGGATCCGGTTCTCCACCTCCACAGGGACCTAAAAAACAAAAAAGGGTGAGTGAACTGCAGCCATACAGCCCTCCCCTTGATACTTACCCTGCTTCACCAGATATAGGCCCTGGTTTAACAGTTGCCACAATGCAGGACATGCTGGCAGATCTAAAAAGATCTATCCATGGTGATTTCAAAGAGACAATCTCTGTTATTCATGCAGACATAGTCGCCATAGGAGAAAGAACCGCACATTTAGAAGAAAAAATGGAGGAGTTTGTCACAGCGCATAACTCATTAGTTGACAATCACAATGCGGTTGAAGATGACATAGCAACCATCAAACTTAAAATTGCTGATCTGGAGGATCGCTCCAGAAGAAATAACGTTAGATTCAGAAGCATTCCTGAAAGCGTTCTGGACTCTCAGCTGCATGATTTTATTGCAGACCTTATAGTGTCATATTTACCAGATACCCCAGGGTCTGAGTTAATTATAGACCGGGTTCATCGGGTTCCTAAACCCAAAGCTCTACCAGCCTCTATCCCTAGGGATGTATTAGCCAGAATCCACTTTTTTCACCTAAAAGACTCCCTGATGAGGGAAGCTCAGAAAAAGAGGTCGGATATTCCTGAAAGATTCTCTAATGTACTCCTATTCACCGACCTTTCACCAGCAACGCTGAGCAGAAGACGTGAATTTCAAAATTACACCAAAGCATTAAGGGATAACAATATCCCTTACAAATGGGGTTTCCCTGTTAAGCTGATTGTGAGATATCAAAACTCATCAACTGTCCTAGTTTCTCCTCAGGAAGCGTCAAAAGCTTTTGCCAACTGGAACATCACTCTGCCACCGGAGGGCGCTAAAGACAAAGATAAAGCTATGAACTCTCCTCCTAACAGGAATTCCTCTGACAGAAGTCACCTAACCCTAACACCAGAATGGACCAAAGTGGGAAGAAACCCTCCGTGATACCTCCTCTGGACAATATCTATATTACCTTAAGTATACTCCCATGTTATACTATTTTTACGGGGTTCCAGACCCTGTTGCTCTACCTCTCAGAACACTTATACCATCTCAGTGTTCACATTCCCTAATCCACTGTTTACCTAACGCCTCCCATACTAAGTGAGATACATCACATCTTGTGGTCACTGTTAGACCATTGTTATGTTATTGTTATTTACTATTTATTTTATTTTCTATGTTTTAATCTGTTGTTTTATAAGGTTACACAAAAAAGGTTTACAGCTACCTCCTCAAACAACTGAAACCAAAGGTACAAATCTACGACCCCCACAACTGACATACGGTAACATTTGGGTACTTTATTATGTTATTCACACACTACTAGTCAACCAAATCAGATTAGTAACACTAGCATGCCACCTTGTAGATCAAGATGTCCAGTAAAGGTATAAAAATATTCTCTGCAAATGTTAGGGGTCTTAATAGCCCCTTTAAACGTTCAGCTTGTTGGAATGAGGTGAGGAAACAGAGAGCTGACATCATTTGTATTCAAGAGTCTCACCTTAATGAGGAGGACTCCTACAGATTTTCTCACCCCTCCTTTCCACATACTTTTTTTTCACCAGCTTCAAAAAAAAGAAAAGGTGTGATCATAGGCTTTAAGAATTCTATTGCTTTCCAATGCCATAAAACAATAATAGATGAAGAGGGTAGATATGTTATCATTATATGTGACATAAACAATTCTAGATACACAATAGTTAATCTTTATGCCCCAAATGCTGATCAGATAAATTTTATCAAACGCACCATTAAACTAGCTCAGGATTCTAAACAAGGATCTATATTGATTTGTGGCGACTTCAACATGTGTCCCGACTCCTCAATTGATAGACTCCCGTCTCCTCTCCCCTCTCCCAAAAACTCGCAACTCAGAGACTTCCTATTTCAGGAAGGACTTCTAGATATCTGGAGGGTCCATCACGCCAATGAAAAAGATTTTACTTTTTTTTCTCACCCACACAACACTTACTCTAGAATTGACCTCTTAGTATCTGATAAATGGCTTCTTCAAAAAGTACTAGAGGTAACAATTTCTAATATAACGTGATCTGACCATGTGTTTATATCTCTTACACTAGACGACATGTATAGTAATAGAATATATTCCCCATGGAGGCTGAACAATTCTTTACTCCAAAATGCCTCTATACGCACAGATGTAGAAAACTCTCTAAAAGAATACTTTAAAACAAATGATAATAATCTGGTATCAGATATTACACTATGGAGTGCGCACAAAGCATTTATAAGAGGTGTACTACTAAAACATGCAGCTATTCAAAAGAAAAAAAGAAGGGAAATCCTAGATAAATTATTAGCTAATATCAAAACCTTGGAGGACTCCTCTAAGATTTCTCTAGATCCCAAAACCCTTAGCAAATTAAAAACAGCCAGACATCATCTATATCTTCACCTACATGAAAAACATGAATTTTACCTTCGTAAAGTCAAATCAGATCATTATTCTCAAGGTAACAAAGCATCAAAAATTTTAGCTAACAGAGTTAAGAAAAGAGAAGCCAAATCAAGAATCCCCTTCTTATATGACAACCAGAACCAAAAACTATATAACCCTAAACACATAGCAGAGGAATTCGCTAAATACTATGAAAATTTGTATAATTTAGAGAAATCAACTGACATTGTTCAACCAACTTCTGAATATATTAATGACTTTCTCAATGGCATTTCCCTACCTTCTATAACCCCATCCCAAAATCAATCTCTCAACTCTAAAATCACACACCTGGAAATATCCGAAGCAATTCATTCCCTTAAAAATAATAAGTCTCCTGGCCCAGATGGACTTACAAACGAATATTATAAAAACTTCTCCAACATTTTAAATCCCTTCTTGACTAGATCTTTCAATTTGATAGCAGAGCAAAAATCAATCCCCAAGGATATGTTAAATGCAATGATAATTACACTCCCAAAACCTGGTAAATCTGCAGATAAACCGGCCAATTTCAGACCTATATCGCTATTAAACTCTGATATAAAGATATTTGCAAAAATTTTAGCAAAGAGATTATCTACCATTCTTCCTTCCTTAATAGCCAATGACCAAATTGGTTTTGTTCCCAACAGACAATCATCAGATGGTACTAGGAGATTCATAGATCTCCTAGATGTGGCATATGCCACAAAAACGCCTTCTTTGCTCCTTTCCTTGGATGCGGAGAAGGCGTTCGATAGGATACACTGGAAATATATTCAGGCTACTTTGGAAAAATACGGTTTTGGAGATTTCTTCCTTTCCGCAGTAATGTCCTTATATTCCAATCCTAGTGCCTCTATATATTCTTCTAGTTTTCTATCTGCTCCATTCAATATCAAAAATGGAACTAGACAAGGCTGTCCCATGTCACCCCTAATATTTGCCCTGGCAATGGAACCCTTTGCGGAACATATCAGATCTTCCCCCCTTATTAAAGGGATAACAGTAGGAAATACAGATCATCGCATAGGACTTTTTGCTGATGATGTTTTAATTCTAACATCAAACCCAACCACTGCATTAAATGCTATTAACAATATTATTGCTAATTTTGGTAAGGCTTCCTTTTATAAAGTGAATATTAATAAGTCCCAAATTCTTGACCTGGGTTTGACCAGAGCCACCAGGCGGTCAATTTCTAACTTGTATAAATACCCATGGGCTGATGAATCATTGACATATCTGGGCATACAACTCGCTTTCCCTACTAACAAACTATTTAAAGTCAATTTTTGGCCACTATATAATAAAATCAACGACTCCTTAAACAACCTAAGAATGGACTCGCTTTCATGGTTAGGAAGAATAGCTGCAATCAAAATGGTGATTCTACCCAAAATCATTTACATGTTCCGTAACATTCCAATTGCTATTCCCAACGGTTACATAACAAAGCTACAAGCTTTAATCAACAGACACATATGGGGAAAATACAAACCCAGAGTGAAAGGACCTATACTTAACAAATCACTTAAAACAGGTGGTCTTAATGTCCCTTCTATTAAACATTACTATGCCTCCGCTATACTTGACCAAATGAGATACCTGATCAAGAATGATACTTCAAAAAAATGGGTTTTACTGGAAAAAAATATAATGGGATCCCATGATATAAATCTACACCTCTCTGCTACAGCGGTCTTTGGCATTAAGAATATTTCCTCACTCGCAACTCTGAAAGCAATACACAACATCTGGTATACCATTGCTAGAATAGAAAAACTAGTTACCACCTCAGTTTTTTCCCTGCCCTTAGAAATTTGTGAATTAGCCATTCCTGACCTAAGGATTGACAATTGGATTACTTTGGGTATCACTAATATAGGGCAACTAAAGAAAAATGATGTTTTTGTTGATTTCGCTTATCTACATAAAGAATTTAACATACCCAATACAGATTTCTATAAGTATCTGAGAATAAGACATCTACTTCAATCCCCTAGAAATTTTCACCATACTTCTCTCAATCACTCTTTATCGGACTGGATTCAAATGACACACAGATTAGATAAAGGTATTACTAAAGGTTATCATTTACTAAAGGAATCAAATACAAACCCCTTACAGCATATTATAGATAAGTGGAATGTAGAATTGGGTTCAGCTCTCACAGATTCAGAGTGGAACGAAGTTTTTACCTCTGTCTCTAAACTCTCCAAATGCTCTGATCACTTAGAAGGAGCAAGAAAATTATTATACAGATGGTATAGAACCCCTGTTTATATAAACAGAATCTTTCCTGAGGTCTCCCCAGCTTGCTGGAGATGTGGCCATGATTCTGGAACATATCTTCACATGTGGTGGGAGTGCCGTACAGTAAAAAGTCTGTGGATCTCAATTTTTGAGTTCTTATCTTCTCTAGCAGGTTATCCTATTGACCCCTCTCCTAAGATGGCTTTACTTTCTGTAGGCCTTATAGACCTGCCATACCACTTTAGAGCAATTGCAAGTCACTTAATATTTGTTACACGTCTGAAAGTTGCTGCCTGCTGGAAAGCTGGTGCACTCCCTAATATCAAGAGAATTTTTAGAACGCTTGACAACAACTGCTTATTTGAGGGTCTTTGGGCATCAGCTAGGAACTCAAAGTCTGTCTTCCTAAAGAATTGGGAAGTGTGGCTAAGTGATAAAAATTGCAACATTCCTCCTAATGCAGCTATTAGATTATAATCTTTTAGCTCTACTCTATTACTTGAATATTAGTATGCATCCCAGTATTTATGTACCTTAGTGACCTTTTCTGTTAATGGTACCAGTTTATCTGTCGTGTGCAATGTAACTACCTTCCCCTATTAGAAGATGTCACAAGTGCCTTATTATCTGCTGTGATACAATCTTGTACATGTGAATGTTTACATTTAAATGTAACCTATGTTTATGAAAATCTTAATAAAAATTATTGTTCAAAAAAAAAAAAAGAAACAGCGCGATCTTTAGACATAGAGCGCGCAGCCACCCGCTGCGACTTCCTGACCCCGGGTATAACGGAGTCAGACGTGGCTCTTGACACCCTCGTGACAGTACCCCCCTTTCCACGAGGGGCCTCCGGACACTCAGGACCGGGTATCTCAGGATAAGAGGCATGGAAAGCCTGAACTAACCTGTTGGCGTTTACCTCTGACGCTGGAACCCACATTCTTTCCTCGAGACCGTAACCCCTCCAATGCACCAGATATTGAAGAGAGCGGCGGACCCGACGAGAATCAACAATTTTGGATATTTGAAACTCCAGATTACCATCAACAATAACAGGAGGGGGTGGCAGCGGTGACGGTTCTAGTGGTGGAACATACTTTTTGAGTAACGACTTATGGAAGACGTTATGGATTTTAAAAGTCTGAAGTAGCTCCAGGCGAAAAGCCACGGGGTTAATGATGGCTACTATTTTGTAAGGACCGATGAACCTAGGACCCAGTTTCCAAGAGGGAACCTTTAACTTAATATTCCTAGTAGATAACCACACATAGTCATTCACTCCTAGGTCCGGACCTGGCGACCGTTTCTTATCAGCCATGCATTTATATTTACCTCCCATATTTCTCAAGTTAGCTTGCACCTTCTGCCATACAGATGAAAGATGACGAAAACCGTTCCTCTTCGGGAATCCCTGATGACCCCCCTTCTTTGAAAGTACAGAATTGGGGATGAAAACCATATGCACCGAGAAATGGTGACTTGCCAGTGGATTCCTGACTGCGATTATTTATAGCAAACTCGGCTAACGGTAAATATGATGACCACACCTCTTGGTTTTCAGACACAAAACACCTTAGGTATGTCTCAAGGTTTTGGTTGGTACGCTCAGTCTCTCCATTCGACTGAGGATGGAAAGCTGAGGAAAAGGACAAATGTACCCCAAAACTTAGAAATAAACTGGGTTCCCCGATCCGAAACAACATCGGAAGGGACCCCGTGAATCTTCACGATTTCACTGATGAACACCTGAGCTAGAGTCTTAGCATTAGGTAGTGCGGGTAACGCAATAAAGTGTACCATTTTGCTAAACCTGTCTACTACTACCAAGATAACTGTTTTACCCGCAGACAAAGGTAAGTCAGAGATGAAATCCATTGATAGAGGTGTCCATGGCCTATTGGGAATGACAAGTGGCAATAAAGACCCTGCTGGACGTGTATGAGAGAATTTCGCGCGTGCACAAGTAAAACAAGTAGACACAAAATCCATTACATCCCGACGCAACCTTGGCCACCAAAAACGACGAGACAATAGCTCCAAGGTTGCTTTACTACCCGGGTGCCCAGCAAGTGCCGAATTATGATGTTCCTTTAATAATTCGAGACACATGTTTAACGGTACAAACAATTTCTCTGAGGGGCAAGAGACCGGGGCGTCCCCCTGGGCCTCTAACACCTTCCCCTCCAGAACAGAGTGTACAGCAGAGACAACCACTTCTCTTTGTAAAATGGGTACCGGATCACCCACATTACCCCCCCCCCCCCCCCACCAAAACTACGAGATAATGCATCTGCCTTGGTATTTTTTGCCCCAGGTCGATAGGTGATGAAAAAGTTAAACCTGGTAAAAAATAGCGACCACCTAGCTTGTCTAGGGGTGAGACGCTTAGCTGATTCGAGGTACAGAAGGTTTTTGTGGTCCGTGACGGGGTGGATTGCCCCCCCCTAAAAAGTGACGTCATTCTTCAAACGCTAGTTTAATAGCTAATAGTTCTCTATTGCCAATATCATAGTTCTTTTCTGCTGCAGATAGTTTTTTAGAAAAGAAAGCACAAGTACGCCATTTGCCAGGAGACGGACCCTGAGACAGTACAGCCCCCACTCCCACCTCTGACGCATCTACTTCAACAATAAAAGGCTGGGAGGCATCAGGTTGGATTAGTACAGGTGCCGAGGTAAACCTCTTTTAGAGAGGAAAATGCTATTTTAGCGGCGTCAGACCATTTAGAAAAATCAGTCCCTTTCCTAGTCATGTCAGTAAGGGGTTTGACAATCACAGAATAATTTTTAATGAACTTTCTTTAGAAATTTGCGAAACCCAAGAAAAGTTGAAGTGCTTTAAGGTTCTCAGGAAGATCCCAATCTAAAATTGCCTGGACCTTCCTAGGATCCATACAGAAACCTAAAGCAGATAAAAGATATCCCAGGAACTGTATCTCCTGAACGGCGAAGACACACTTTTTTCAATTTTCGCATATAATTTATTCGCCCGTAGGACCTGCAGTACCTGTCTGACATGTACCTCATGTGTTTTCAGATCAGACGAATAAATTAAAATATCATCTAGGTATATCACCACAAACCTGCCGATAAGATGACTAAAAATGTAATTAACGAAATGTTGGAAGAAAGCAGTAGCATTGGTCAGACCGAAAGGCATGACTAGATTTTCATAATGCCCCTCAGGGGTGTTAAAAGCTGTCTTCCACTCATCCCCTTCCTTGATATGAATCAGATTGTAGGCCCCCCTAAGATCAAGTTTGGAGAACCACCTAGCACCCGCAATCTGATTAAACAGGTCAGGAATGAGAGGAAGAGGGTATGGGTCTCGGATGGTTATCCGGTTTAGTTCGCGGAAATCTAGGCAAGGACACAGGCCCCCATCTTTCTTTTTAACAAAGAAAAACCCTGCAGCCACGGGTGATGAAGAGGGTCTGATGTGTCCCTTAGCCAGGCTCTCGGAGATATAATCTTTCATGGCTTGTCTCTCGGGACCCGAAAGATTATATAACCTGGTCTTGGGTAATTTTGCACCGGGAATCAGGTTAACCGGGCAATCATAAGGACGGTGAGGTGGTAACTTCTGACAACCCTTTTCAGAGAAAACGTCCTCAAAGTCCAAAACAAATGTAGGTGGAGTAGCTATGGAGGCGACTAAGCAATTGCTTTTTAAGCAATTTTCTCTGCAATGCTCACTCCACTCCAATATCTCCCTGGCCTGCCAATCCACCACTGGATTGTGCGCTACCAACCAGGGAAGACCCAATACCACAGGAGAGGGAAGGCCCTCCAGAACATAACATGAAAGACACTCGTTATGGTGGTCCCCTACCCGAAGGTGTAAGTTATGGACAATGTGAGTGAGGTTTCTCTGAGACAGAGGAGCAGAATCAATAGCGAATATGGGAATAGGTCTCTGTAGCGTACAAAGAGACAAACCCATAGTGCGGCAAAATGGGCATCTATCAAATTTACTCCTGCTCCACTGTCTAGAAAGAAAGAAATAGTCTCTGTCTTAACACCAAAAACAACAACCGCTGGCAACACAAATTGAGATGATCGTATGGAGGAAACGTATACCCCCGGCCAGGGCCGGCGTCATAACCCGGCATCCCCGGGCAAGTGCCGGGGCCCAATGCTCCTGGGGGGGCCCACTGAGCTGCTATGAGCACTTCCATCAATACAGATGGGAGCTCTCACTGCTGTCATTTCACATACGCAGTACCCCTCTGGTGGGCCCTCTGAGCTGCAGAGACTCAGGACACGGCCCCTCTACACAGGACACACGCTGCCTGAGGAGAGAGACCGAGAGAGACCGCACGGCTGGAGCTGGAGCAGAGAAGTGTGGAGACAGTCTGTGAGTCTGCACTGTGACTGTCTCTTCTCTGTGGGACAGAAGGAAAGGGGGGGGGGGGGACACTGCTGCTTCATTCTATTTAGTTGTGTTACTGTTTTATTAAGCTGATTGTCTCCATGACACCTGCCCCCCCCCCCCCCCCCATATCCTGTCCTATCTCATCCTCATGGAGCCCCTGCTGTCTCCTTTCCTCCCTCATGTATTCAGGGCTCCTGTCCCACCCTCCTATCTCCTATTGCTGCCCTGCACAGACCTCCTGCCACTACTTGTATGAATCCCCCTCAGAGCCCCTTCAACCTACTTGCTGTGTCCACCCCTCCTGTCCATCCAGGGCCCCGGGCCCCTGTCTCACTCCTCTGCCTCTCATTATGGTGGCATCTGAACCGCATTCACCATAAGGACCTTCTAACATCACAGGGTCATGTGACTGTGCCCCCCACCCCGTACTGTGCCCCTTTATACCCTGCATTGTGCCCTCTTACCACACTCTGTGCAGTGCCCATAGTCATTCCCTGTACTATGCCCTCTTATACCCTTTTATCCGGTCACTGTATGGCGGTGTTATCACTATATGGCGGTGTTATCACTATATGGCGGTGTTATCACTGTATGGTGGTTTTATCCTTGTATGGCGGTGTTATCACTATATGGCGGTGTTATCACTATATGGCGGTGTTATCACTATATGGCGGTGTTATCACTATATGGCGGTGGTATCACTATATGGCGGTGTTATCACTATATGGCGGTGTTATCACTATATGGCGGTGGTATCACTATATGGCGGTGTTATCACTATATAGCGGTGTTATCACTATATGGCGGTGGTATCCAATAACTGGATGGCCATAACTGTATCCCCTTCCCTGCCCACACCACTTTTTTTAGACCTGGCATGAGCGGGAAAAGATACAGATTGCGGTGTTAAGGACCTTTGCGCCACATCTGTGTCAGAAATACGCCTAAGGCCTCTTTCACACTTGCGTTGTTGGGATCCGGCATGCACTTCCGTTGCCGGAGGTGCCTGCCGGATCCGTAACAACGCAAGTGTACTGAAAGCATTTGAAGACGGATCCGTCTTCCAAATGCTTTCAGTGTTACTATGGCAGCCAGGACGCTATTAAAGTCCTGGTTGCCATAGTAGGAGCGGGGAGCGGGGGAGCAGTATACTTACCGTCCGTGCGGCTCCCCGGGCGCTCCAGAATGACGTCAGAGCGCCCCATGCGCATGGATGACGTGATCCATGTGATCACGTGATCCATGCGCTTGGGGCGCCCTGACGTCACTCTGGAGCGCCCGGGGAGCCGCACGGACGGTAAGTATGCTGCTCCCCTGCTCCCCGCTACACTTACCATGGCTGTCAGGACTTTAGCGTCCCGGTAGCCATGGTAACTATTCAGAAAAAGCTAAACGTCGGGTCCGGCAATGCGCCGAAACGACGTTTAGCTTAAGGCCGGATCCGGATCAATGCCTTTCAATGGGCATTGATCCCGGATCCGGCCTTGCGGCAAGTCTTCAGGATTTTTGGCCGGAGCAAAAAGCGCAGCATGCTGCGGTATTTTCTCCGGCCAAAAAACGTTCCGTACCGGAACTGAAGACATCCTGATGCATCCTGAACGGATTACTCTCCATTCAGAATGCATTAGGATAATCCTGATCAGTATTCTTCCGGCATAGAGCCCCGGCGACGGAACTCTATGCCGGAAGACAATAACGCAAGTGTGAAAGAGCCCTAATATAGACGTATTTCTATATAATAAATGACCCCCTAATCGTATGATTATTCGGGGGTGGGGATAATATCTTTATATTATATAGATTCTAGTGTATTATACTGTGCCCTGTATTTTCCAGTAGAAAATGATCCTTGGGAAGCACAGTCCTCACCCCTGACCACCAGGACCAGGCAGCGCTCTGTCAGTACATGGCGACCTCCCCTCACCACCACGCTGCTCCGCTGTGTACTGGTGCTTATTCTGACACTAGGGCTGGGTTCACATCACATTTTTGCCATCCATTTAATGCATAGTGAAAATGTATGCATTGACAGATGCCTCAGACTGATGCCGTACAGTGGCGTCCGTTCACCATACAGTTCCATGGTAAAAAAAACATATACGTTAACGTCTGCATTTTTTACTTGACTCTGCAGGATACAAAAACGTGGAGTGCTGCACATGTGTATACATCAAACCGATAGGAAAAATGTAATGTGAACACACATTGGGGGCGAGGGGGGCGTACTAAATTTCGCTGTGGGGCCCAGTCAGTTCTAGCTCCATCACTGCACATCTCCTTCTCTCCTCCAGGCCTGGCTCACTGCTGCAGCGGGCCGCCGTAGAGAAGGAGCGCAGGGAGCTGCGATTAGTGAATGACAGGACCGCCGGCTCCCCTGCAATGATAGGTATGTGAGGGGGCCACTGAGGGGTCATTCATCACACTGTGAGGGTCCCTTACACAGTATAATGACTCCCAGTGCCCCCCATTTAGTATAATGATCCCCATTGACCCTCCATTTTGCATAATGACCACCAGATCCCCCATTAAATATAATAACCCCTCGTGCCCCCTCCATACAGTATAACCCCCAGTGTGGGGGCGACTGGGGGTCATTATTCTGAATGGAGGGTCACTGTGGGGTCATTATACTGTGAGGGCCCTTTACATAGTATAATGACCCCCAGTGTCCCCCATTTAGTATAATGATCACCAATGACCCTCCATTCAGTATAATGACCCCCAGAGCCCCCTCCATACAGTATTCCCCCCGTGTGGGGGCTACTGGGGGTCATTCAGGGCCGGCTCCAGGTTCATGTGGGGAGCTGGGAGCTGCGGTTAGTGAATGACAGGACCACCAGCTCCCCTGCAATGATAGGTATGTGAGGGGGCCACTGGGGGGTCATTCATCACACTGTGAGGGTCCCTTACACAGTATAATGACTCCCAGTGCCCCCCCATTTAGTATAATGATCCCCATTGACCCTCCATTTAGCATAATGACCACCAGAGCCCCCATTAAATATAATAACCCCTCGTGCCCCCTCCATACAGTATAACCCCCAGTGTGGGGGCGACTGGGGGTCATTATTCTGAATGGAGGGCCACTGTGGGGTCATTATACTGTGAGGGCCCTTTACATAGTATAATGACCCCCAGTGTCCCCCATTTAGTAATGATCACCAATGACCCTCCATTCAGTATAAATACCCCCAGAGCCCCCTCCATACAGTATTCCCCCAGTGTGGGGGCTACTGGGGGTCATTATTCTAAATGGGGGCGACTGGGGGTTATTATTCTGAATGCAGGGCCACAGGTGGTCATTATACAGTGGGGGGGGGAATTGGGGGTTCATTATACTGTGTGAAGGGCCACTAGTAGTCATTATACTGTATAGGGGCCACTGGGGGTCATTATACCGTGTAGGAGCCACAGGGGGACATGTCAATGTAAAAAAATGCCTCATGGGGGCCCACTGGGATTTATCGCCCAAGGGCCCACATGAACCTGGAGCCGGCCCTGCCCCCGGCTGACATCCTCCACACAGCCTGGGGTTAGTAGTTTTCCGACTGTCTTTTGTTCTTGGGTAAGGAAGGACAGACATTAATGAAATGACCCCTCCCCCCACAGAAAAAACAAACCCCACGTCTACGGCGAGCCTCAGGAGGACGGACCCGACGAGTAGTTCCTTCTAGCTGCATAGGCTCGTCTAGGTCTGTACAGATTAGCTGCTGCTTGGGAGGGGTTACTAATTGCTCAGGATTTTTCAATCTGTCCCTAAGACGTCTATCTATTCTGATAGAAAGGGACATAACAGCATCAAGGGAAAAGGGAGTCTCATACAGCGCAAGCGCATCCTTAACCCTTTCGGATAACCCAGAGCAGAACTGACTCCTGAGAGCCGGGTCGTTCCACTGGGTATCCGTAGCCCACCTACGGAACTCTGAGCAATACTCCTCTGCTGGCCGTTCTCCCTGTAGGAGTCGCCGTAACTTCGACTCAGCCAGGGCGACTCGGTCAGGGTCATCATATATGAGACCCAAGGCCCCAAAAAATTCATCCACTGACCGGAGAGCCTGGGAATCAGTGGGTAAAGAAAACGTCCAGGATTGCGGGTCCCCCTGAAGCAGGGAAGTAACAATCCCCACCCGCTGTTCTTCATTACCAGAGGAGTAAGGGCGCAGCCTAAAATATAACTTACAGGCCTCACGGAACGTCACAAATTTGTCCCTTCCCCCAGAAAATCTGTCAGGAAGAACAACCTTGGGTTCCGCAGCAACCTGGTTACCCATAGCAACCGCTGGGCTTGCGGTCTGCTGCAATTGCTGCTGTTGCTGGAGGACCGACGCCTTCAATCCTGCCACCTCCAAAGACAAGCCTTGAAGTTGCTTTGTCAAAGCAGCAATAGGATCCATACTGGATTCTAAATAGGCAGAAAGAAAAATTTTTCTTTTTTTTTTTTTCTTTCTACCTACACAAAATAAGGGCCAGGGATAATATCACGACCGGCGTGCCGATCACATACATGACGCAAAGGGAGGGAAAAGGGAAGGCCCTGTCCAAGGGAGAGGGAAAGGTGGTGACCCCTAACTCACCTTGAGGCTGGCACCTGACTGCCCTGACGTCCCTAGACGGGTTTCTCACCCGTACGCCGATCATGTGCCTAAACCCTGGCTTTCCCTAAGATGAGCCCTAAGTAGTGAATAGGGCGATGTGGACACTAGTCCGCACCACTAACACTAAAGGAAAACACCAAGGAGAGGACAGACAAAATAGACAAAACATATAATCCCAGGTGGGCGACAACAGCGGAAAACAAAAGCCCAACAGGGATCCGGAGGGTAAAGCTCTGGAACGACAACCAGGAATCACAGCTACACAGCTCCAGTGGGTCAGTATAGAAGTCCAGGCAGGAAGCTCTATATCTGGCAACCAGAGAAATGGGAGGGAGAATATAAGGAGGTTGGGAGTGATGGACAAGAAACAGCTGAGGAGAAGAAGCTACGGATCCCTGAGTGAGACAAAAAGGATTGCAAGGCAAACACAGAAAGCTACCATTAAGAAACAGCGCAACTTCCTGACCCCGGGTATAACGTAGTCAGACGTGGCTCTTGACACCCTCGTGACACCAAAGCTGTTTGAGAGAAGGTGGTAACTGGATTGTGAAAGGAAGCAAAGTTATAGCAAAGTATATAAATAAATGTGTAGTCTGCAGAAAGGCACATAGACATACCGAAGAACAAAGAATGGCAGATTTACCGGCAGATCGTGTAAACCCATCACCAACATTTCTTTATAGCGGAATGGATTGCTTTGGCCCATTCATCACCAAACAGAACCGCAAGGAGTACAAGAGATATGGACTGATATTTACATGTCTGAGCTCCAGAGCAATTCACCTTGAAATGTTAGAGGATATGTCAACTGACACATTTATCAATGCCTTGAGATGTTTCATAGCCATTAAAGGTACCGTCAGAGAGCTTAGATCTGACCAAGGATCTAATTTTGTCAGAGCAAAGAATGAATTGAAGAAAGCGCTAAAAGAGATTGAAAAAGAAAAAGTAACTCAGTATTTGTTAGATACAGTGTGATTTTCATATGAATGCTCCACATGCAAGCCATACAGGAGGAGTTTGGGAAAGACAAATCAGAACTGTGAGAAATGTGTTAAGTTCAGTGTTGAAAAAAACACCGGAAGAATAGATGATGCTTCACTTAGGACCCTATTCTATGAAGTAATGCCTATTGTTAGCAGTAGTCCACTTACAGTTGATAACATCAATGATCCAACAAGTTTGCACCCTTTAACTCGCAACCAGCTACTTCACCCTAAGTCTGATTACATACAGCCACCGCCTGACAAGTTCACCCAAGAGAATTTATATGCTAAAAGGAGATGGCGAAGAGTTCAATATCTATCAGAACAGTTTTGGAATAGATGGAGGAAAGAGTACTTAGCCAATCTTATGCTAAGAAGTAAATGGAAAACACCCAGAAGAAATGTCCAAGTTGGTAAGATAGTGTTAGTAAAAGAAGAAGATTTACCTAGAAGTCAATGGAAATTGGCCAAAGTTCTAGAAGTTCAAAAGGATGAAAACAAACTAGTAGGAAGAGTGTTGTTACAAATAGGAGACTCAAAACTTGACAAAAAGGAAAATGTCTCACTACTCCACTGAAGTTGGAGCGTCCTATACAGAAGTTAGTTGTTCTACATGAGAGTGATAAAAGACACTTGAAAGTTGAGAATATGATGGAAGATTCCTCAAATTCATGATCAAGTCCTACGACTAAGAACATAGAATTATAGGTAATTT
Source organism: Bufo bufo (assembly GCF_905171765.1). Taxonomy (NCBI): domain Eukaryota; kingdom Metazoa; phylum Chordata; class Amphibia; order Anura; family Bufonidae; genus Bufo; species Bufo bufo. The sequence goes on from NC_053389.1 coordinate 803,643,001, forward strand.
TGGTGGGAGTGTAGCTGGCCAGCTGGGACCTGTCCTGGGTTGCTTATATAGCTTATATGTTTATACAGCTATAGAGATGGCCTTGCGGTTCGCCTGGCAGTCATTTCGCGGTGAACTTTGAATGTTCGCTGTTCACCGAACGGGCGAATATATGGCGATATTCGCGCCCGCCATATTCTTTTACATTGTGAAGAACTTTGACCCATGACACATCCATCAGGTGGTACAGGACAGCCAATTGAGACGTTTGAGCACATGGACATACCCCATACCTTATAAATAAACCTGATCTGGCCGCCATTTTACATTCAGTCTTTTGCCAGTGTAGGGAGAGGTTGCTGTGTGGAGCAGGGACAGGCTGTTAGGGACACAAAACGCTAGCTAATAGGGCCAAAAAATACCTTTTAAGGACTGGTATAGGTGTGCTATCGATAGGTGTGACTTACTGAGTGGTGTAATATACCTATAATATACTTTCTAACATAGAAAGTATATTATAGTGCAATTGTATTGTGCAGCAGTTGTGTGCGGTTCTGCTACGATACTGCAGCTACACAGATTGCCAAATGCTATTGAAACAAATAATTTCTACTGGTGTGATTAGCCAGTTGCTCCCCCCAAAAAAAAGATTGAAGCAGGGGTGCTATATGCCAATAATATACTTTCTTTATAGTGCATTTAGGTAATGCAGCATTTGGCTGTGGTTTTGCTGCTTTACCGCATCTACAGAGAGTGAAAAACACTATTTAAAGAAATAATTTCTACTGGTGTGATTTACCAGTTGCCCCCCCCAGGTGAAGGTGACGAATCCGATGATGCAGTGGCGCTGGATGTCACGTGGGTGCCCACAAGAGACTAAGAGGAGGGGAGTACAGAGGGAGAGACGGAGCAGCAGATAAGGAGGAGAAGCAGGCAGAACTTACAGTGCACAGGAGGCAAAAAGCAGACTGCTAATGTATATGGAACGAGCCATCCACCATGCAAGGTCCCATCTGGTGCTCCCAGGACGCCGGCACATGGCTCTGCAGTGTGGGCTTTTTTAAACGTGTCCACTACTGACAATAGTGTTGCCATCTGCAGCCTGTGCTGTCAGCACATAAGTCGCGGTAAGCCCAACACTTATCTAGGGAGGACCGCTTTAAAAAGACAGCTGTCCTCCCATCACCGAGCCCAGTGGGAGCAACACCGTCAGAACCCACAAAGCCACACTCCCGTCACTCCTGGTCCTGCCTCTTCTCCTTCTCTCTCCTTCTATTTGTCCTCCACTACACCTTCCACCGTGCCGTCGTTGCGTTCATGCAGCAAAAGGCAGGCCTCCTTGCCCCAAATGTTAGAGCGAAAAAAGATGATGACGCCGGATAACCCTCTTGCTCAACGGCTGACCACTGGCTTGTCAGAACTGCTAGCCCGCCAACTACTGCCATATAAACTGATGGACTCGGGGGCCTTTAGAAAATTTGTGGCCATAGAAACACTGCAATGGAAGGTCCCCGGACGGAAATATTTCTCCCAGAAGGGCATCCCAGAGCTATATGGCCACGTTCAGCGGCAAGTGAATGTATCTCTGACACACAGTGTCGATGCCAAGATACATCTGACCACAGACACGTGGTCTAACAAACACAAATAGAAATGAATATAAACTTTATTATAGTCTCAATACGAGACAAAATACAGTAAAATACAGGTAAAAGACAATGTAATTGTGGATGGAAACAGACTCGGACTGGCCCACAGGGGTACAGGGGAATCCCCCGGTGGGCCCCTGGGTAAAGTGGGCCCCTAGTCTCCCACCCTCTGCACAAGTGGCACATAACACATTAGACTTTTTGCACTACATACATTTAATCAATGTACAGCACCTCCACCAGCCTATGTTCAAATAAAAAACTTGTTCGATTATTTATTATATTTGAAAGTATCCGTATGGTGGGCCCCCAAAATAAATTTTAGGGAAGGTACATAACTTTTACTGCCCACTGGGTGAACCTTCTGACGGCCGTCAAGCATGCAACCCGTGGCACCCATGTAGATTTGGTTACTGCCACGGATTGCATGCAGGCTTGCCTCTTCTTCTACTCCCCCTACTCCATCCTCCCTCTCCTCCTCGGCTGACTCCTCCTTTTCCGCTTCTACTGTCTCTTCTGCTGCACCCCCAAGCTCCTCAGAACCTATACGATGTGCCAGGTGAGAGGTTGCCATGCTGTGCTGCGTCTGTTGTGCCTGGAAGCCAAGAGCTACACCGATCCTGCACTCCTTTCAGCTATGTGGTCACAGGCTGATCAGTGGCTAACCCCCGTTCAATTTGACAGTTGGTAAAGTGGTGTGCGACAACGGTGCCAATCTGCTGAGTGGCTGAAACAGGGCAAAAGGACACACGTGCCGTGCATGGCACAAATCCTGAACTTAGTCGTGCAGCGATTCGTTGCCAAATACCCTGGGGTCCAGGACGTCTTGCAGCAGGCCAGGAAAATCTCTGGCCATTTTAGAAGATCTTACACGGCCATGGCTCGCCTTGCTGACATTCAGCGGTGACACCACCTGCCCGTCAGACGTCTGATTTGTGACTGCCCGACGTGATAGAACTCCACCTTGTATATGCATGATAGGCTGCTCCAGCAGAAACGTGCAGTTAACGACTATCTGTATGAACTCTACGGCAGGACAGGTTCTGGGGAGATTGTTTTTTTTTTTTTTCACCGCGCCAGTGGCTGCTCATGCGAGATACATGCAGACTTCTGCGGCAATTTGATGAGATCATCAAACTGGTCAGTCGCAGCAAGGGCGCCATCAGTGACATCGTACCGTATGCCTTCTTTCTGGAGCGTGCATTGCGTCGTGTCATTGATCAAGCCGTCGAGGAGCAGGAGCAGGAAGATAAGGAAGTCGCAATCCTGGATGAATTCCCAGGGGGGGCTACTCCATCTGAGACAAGTCAACCACAGGAGTCTGAAGAGGAGTCAGAGGAGGATGGTGCCGTGGCAGAGGAGGAGGCAAGAAGAGCATGCTTTAAATGTTTCTGATATCCCTGGTGTTGTCCGTGGCTTGGGGGAGGAGAACGAGGACGACATTATCCTGGATGATGAGCAGGAGCCAAGCCACTCCACCGCTTCCAGTTTAGTGCAAATGGGGGCCTTCATTCTCCAGTGTTTGAAGAGGGACCCCCGTATAAAAAGCATAAAGGGCAAGGACCAGTACTGGGTGGCAACGTACTTAGTCCCCCGGTACAAGCACAAAATGGCTGAAATGTTACCACCATCACAGAGGGCTGGCAGAATGCAGCACTAAGCCTTGATTCAAGAAATGCTGTATTCTGCTTTTGAGGGCGCTGGCAGAGAAATTTCCACTCACAGAGAAACAGTTGCGGGTACCAATCCAACAGTGCATGCAAGAAGAGGGCATTTTGAAGATGTGTTGGTCACTTCGGATATGAGATAATTCTTGCAGCCAACCCATCGACAGCCGTCCTTCGAATCCAGCCTCAGGGAACACCTAGACCGACAGGTGACAGACTACATCGGGTTAACGGCTGATGTGGACGCTCTGAGAAGCGATGAACCCCTAGATTACTGGGTGTGCAGGCTTGACCTGTGGCCAGAGCTGGCACAATTTGCCATGGAACTGTTGGCTTGCCCCTCGTCCAGTGTCCTGTCTGAAAGGAAGTTCAGCGCAGCTTGGGGGATCGTGACCGATAAGCGCACCCGCCTTAATCACGACAGTGTGGACTACCTCACATTTCTAAAAATTAATGAGGCATGGATCTCGGAGAAATTCAACACATGTGACGAGTCGACCACGTTTGATTGAATTTCCTCATGACAGCCCACAAATATCCGCCACCACCCAGAACAAATCATGGTCCCTGTCTTAGGTAAATACAGTGGCATAAAAGGCCTTTTATGTCCATTGTATGTCTAATTTTTGTGGCCTGTACTGGCCAACAGTTACATATTTATCCTGTGACTGCCTAATGTACCTCCAGCCACAGAATCCAAAGTTCTTTGCTGTAGGGTAATGCCTATTGCCTAATTTTTGGGGCCTGTACTGGTCGACAGTAGAGATGTCCCGAACTATTCGCCGGCGAACAGTTCCTAATAGTTGTATTGCTAGAATATAAAGAAGATTGAGAATATAGTGCTATATTCGTTATATTCGTCTATTCTAGCAATACAACCATTAGGAACTCAGATCTAAGTTGTAATCACAATGCGATTAATACAGGTTATATTAATCTCATTTCGAATTCAACTTAGAGCTGGGTTCCTAATAGTTGTATTGCTAGAATATAACGAAGATTGAGAATATAGTGCTATATTCGTCAATTCTAGCAATACAACCATTAGGACCTCAGATCTAAGTTGTAATCGCATTGCGATAAATGCAGGTTATATTAATCGCATTGCGAATTCAACTTACCACACTCTGCGTCAACTACGTAATTTTCCATGGGAGTTTTGCCATGGATCCCCCTCCGGCATGCTACAGTCCAGGTGTTAGTCCCCTTGAAACAACTTTTCCATCACTACTGTGGCCAGAAAGAGTCCCTGTGGGTTTTAAAATTCGCCTGCCTATTGAAGTCTATGGCGGTTTGCCGGGTTCGCACGTTCGCAAACATTTGCGTAAATTCGCGTTCGCGAAAGGAAAATTTTATGTTTGCGACATCTCTAGCCGACAGTTACATTTTTATCCTGTGACCGCCTAATGTACCTCCAGCCACAGAATCTAATGTTCTTTGCTGTCAGGTAATGCCTATTGCCTAATTTTTGGGGCCTGTACTGGCCGACAGTTACATTTTTATCTCTAGCCACATAATCACACCCTTGGCTCACTTCTCTGCTTCGTACTGTGCCCCTCACCCAGTACAGTGCCCCATTATACCCTGCATTGTGCCCTCTTACCACAGTGCAGTGCCCCTAGTCATTCCCTGTACTGTGCTCTCTTATTCTCTTTTATCCCGTCATGGTATGGCGGTGTTATCAGGTCATTGTGCAGAGTTGTTTTCCGGTCAATGTATGGCGGTGGTATCCAATATAATACATAATTTTTGTGGGAATTTTTGCCAATGATCCCCCTCTGGTATATCACTGTCCATGTTGTGGGTCTATTTATGTACTTCTAGTAAGTGTTTGCGGGCTGCAAATATGAGCTGAAGTTTTTTCAGGTTTGCCTGCCATTAAAGTGAATGGGGCCCGCCGCAAACCATCTCGGCCGAACTTCATCCATTACTATACAGCTAGACGTGCCAATAGCCTTAGTGCAGTTCCTATGTTTATGTGTTAAAGACAAAAGCAGAGTTATTTACTGTGACATCATGTTTTGGATGTCATATAACTGTTATATTTTGTGTTCACAGAAGCAGAAAAGATAATATGCCTTTAAGATTCATTTTATAGTGTAAGGTAGGCTCAGTGACACAGCAGAAACAACAGAAAGTATAGTGTTAATCTGTTGTTGCTGGGCAGAATTCTAGACCAATTACAGCCAGCTTCTCAAACAGCAAGAGTTTTCACCAATCACAGCCAGCCTCACACACAGCCTGTCTGGGAATTCCTCCAGCTGCTAGCATCATTATTCACCAGAGACAGGAGCTGAAGAGACATTCACTCCACTGAGAGCTGAATTTTATGGAAACAATATAGGTATTTAAAACAGTTATATAATGTTCATATTGTTAGTATTGTGTTTAGAACTGTATACTGAACTAGATATATATGTGTTTACTTACAGTTCCACCAATTGCAACCATACAATTGCAAATACTAATTGCAAGCTACAAGTTGCAAGCATACAATTGCAAGCATTCAGATTCCATATTGCAATCCAAATTGCATACAACCATACCAGATCATACTCAACCAATCTGCAAATAGTCACTGCTAACTACATACTGCAAGTGAACTATTAGTTACTAGACCTCAGATATACCTCTCAGAGAGATCATAAAGTGCTTAAATAACTTAAAGTGACAGTACAGATACTGAAGAGAGAAATATATACACAATTTTATGTTGAATGACAAGATTGAACAGTTGAACCACCATCCTAATCATACCGCCATTTTGTGATATCTTTTCAACACGTGTTATGTACATGGACTATCTGCTGCGGAGGCGGTAGTGTTATATGAAGAAACGTTGAAGTTAATAAAGAAGTTATTTGAAGCATTTGGTGTGCTCTTTAAACCTACTGTTTCCATAGAACGGCGCTAGAGGAATTACAGAGTAATAGTCTGGTTAGACTAAAAGTCAGAGATATCAAAATTTTTCAAATGCCACAGCACAAAAGCCACTTCATAGTGCTGCACCTGCCACAAGGGTAGTGTCTAAAGATGGGAAGGACTGGGACCTCCTTCTGCCCTATCTCATGTTCGCAGTGCGAGAGGTACCCCAGGCCTCTACTGGGTTCTCCCCCTTTGAACTGCAATATGGCAGACACCCTCGCGGTCTCTTGGATGTGGCCAAAGAGGCGTGGGAACAACAACCCACTCCACATAAAATTTATATTGAGTATGTTACCCAGATGCAAGATCGAATAGAGACAGTGTTGCCTCTTGTTAGGGAGCATATAGAGGCAGCTCAGCGAGCCCAGAGTCAGGTCTATAATTGGCAGACTCGGGTCCGGATCTTTAACCCGGGTGATTGGGTTTTTGTTCTGGTGCCGACCGTGGACAGTAAGTTCCTGGCTAGGCAGCTAATCGAGAAGTTAGGACAAGCACGGTACTTTTCTGTTTTGGACTTCACAAAAGGGTACTGGTAGGTGCCCTTAACGGAGGCTGGCAAAGAGAAAACTACATTTGTCACACCTGAGGGGCTGTATCAGTATAAGGTGTTACCCTTTGGTCTGCATGGCACTACCGCCACTTTTCAGCGACTTATGAATATTGTGCTTTGTCCACATTGTCGGTATGCTACGGCTTACCTGGACGATATTGTCATCCACAGTAGCGACTGGGAAAGTCACCTACCCAAAGTGCAGGCTGAAGTGGACTCCCTTCGAATGCCTGGACTAACCGCTAACCTAAAAAAAATGTGTAATAGGGTTAGAGGAGACTAAGTACCTGGGGTATGTCATTGGGCGTGGAGTCATCAAACCCCAAGTAAACAAAATAGAGGCGATAAGAAATTGGCCCCGACCTGTCACCACTAGGCAAGTAAAGTCATTCCTGGGAATGGTGGGCTATTAGATGAGGTTTGGTCCCCACTTTGCTATGGTGGCCACGCCATTGACAGGGCTCTTGAAGGGACACAAGTGAGTGATGGTTCGCTGGGATGATCGGGCGGAAGAGGCTTTCTCCGCTTTAAAGTCTCTGCTTTCTCCGGGTCCCCTGTTTTGGTGACGCCTGACTTCAAAAGGGAGTTTATAGTACAGACCGATGCCTCCGAAGTATGCCTCGGTGATGTACTGTCTCAGGAAGTCAAGAAAGGAGGAGCATCCCATTGTCTTCCTCAGCCGTAAGCTCACCCCAGCTGAGACCAGGTATAGTATAGTGGAGAGAGAGTGCCTGGCTATCAAGTGGGCACTTGAGCCTCTCCGCTATTATTTGTTAGGGAGAAAGTTCCGCATGGTGACTGACCACTCCCCTATCAAGTGGATGCCCGGGTCACCCGATGGTTTCTGTCCTTACAAAACTTTAAGTTTTCGGTGGAACACAGGGCAGGCCGGTTACAGAGAAACACGGATGCCCTGTCCCAGGTACACTGTCTGGCGTGTGTGTTCACCCCCTTATTGTTGAGCACGAATATTCAAATACCGAATTGCTTGTGGGCCAATGAGAAGGAAGCAATATCAAGTTCACAACAATACTTAGTGCACCAATACAATAATCTGTAGTCAGACCTGCTAAAATGTGAAGTTGCACATAGTGCGATAAAATATTCTAACCACTGCCGATTAGCGCAATCGCGAATATATTGGAGCACTTGACTCTCTCTATCTGCATATAAAGCTATTCTAATGTTCTGTAGTGCCAAACATTTTCTCCAGTCTCAGGAAACTTATACTAGCTTGAAAAATTTAAAATATCAAATTTGAATACAGCCCCTGCCGCTCATCACTACCCAGCATCTGCTGCTGGGCTGATTTACAGCCATGTTGTCACGGCGCCGTCTAGGAGGCGGGCACGTCCGGAGCGCACGCGCATCATCAGTGCGTCCAGCATCACCCGCGCTCCTGATAATACTATGCGTGCATCTATCTGCATTCATGCTAATGGTTTTAGGGCTGAGCACCAAGCTGATCACTCGGTGCTCGGCTGTGTAGTCTGTGTGGAGTCATGTGACGCTGGCCACGTCACATGACCCCTCTAGCTCCCTATTTAAACAAGCAATCTGCTGGCCACAGATTGCCTGTTATTTAGGTTCCACCTGCGATTTTGTCTTTCCTGGCGTACTGACCCCCTGCTGAATTCCTGACGATCCTCTGCCTGCTCCTTGTGTACTTTGCTGCTCTCCTGGTATTCTGACCCCGGCCTCCTCCTGATGATTCTCTGCTGACTCCTTTGGTACTTCACGACTCTCCTGGTATTTATGACCCCGGCTTCTCCTGACTATTCTCTGCTTGCTCCATTTGCACTTTGTAGCTTTCCTGGTATTGACTCGGTCCTTTCACGTTCTGTTGTTTGTCTGTCTGTCATCCCTGCACTTATTCCAAGCTAGGGATTGCCGTCCAGTTGTCCCCTGTCATTAGGACTCGCGAGGCAAGTAGGCAGGGCCAGGGGTGAGGGTGGAGCGCAGTGGTCACTTCCCTCCCCCCTGTGTGTGTGTGTACGTGACCGTTACACATGTGAGGTGAAATACCGGACCGGAGTTTAAGTGCCGCTTCGGGTTTTGGCAGCACCTGGCTGTCCTTAAATAGTCAGCTGGGCTAAGCAGCTGAGTCTCTGTGTTGGGATCTGAGGTTTTGTCCTGGACTGGAGGGCTGAGAGCCATGTGCAGGGGGAACAGGCCCCCTAAAGCCTGCTGTGGACTACTGGAGGCAGAACTGCTAGCAAGGTGACTTGTGCAATATGAACTTTCCATAGTGTGTGAATTAACACCAAAGACTGTGACATGTTGTTCTGTGCAAATTGTACTGCCCATTTGTGTGTGAATTAACACCAAAGACTACAAAGTGACGTGTTGTTTTGTGCAACTGCCGCAAGTGTGAATATACACTGAAGTTGGAGTTAAGAACTTGTATTTTGCCTCTGTACTGCATCCGCTTACCCTATCTACGAGAGCGAAACCCCACACTATTTATAATTTTTTAACTAATTATGAGGCATTTATTGACTCTTGGACGCTATGGTTGAATCAGAAAAAAGTGAATGATCTAGATAAGTTTTTATCTCTCTGCTCAAGGGGATTATGGGGAGGAACACTTACATTGTGGGTTCTGCTTTTTTTTTCTCTTATTTCTGAAATGCCATTAAATAAAGAGTAAAAAAAATTATAAATTATTTTTTTTTTAAATTATAATAAAGAAATATAAAAGAAAGATTGAACCTACCTTACAGGTGATCATTTTGCATGTTTCCACCATAATAGATGGTGGATTCCCAGCTACAGCGGATCGAACTCTTTTAACCTCCGGGTGGTCAGAACGTATAACATCCCGGCAAAACATCCCAATCACTCCACCCACTCCACGTCTTCTCATCTCAGCAGCTACACGAATATCTTCCACCACAGCAGCAGTTCCATCATCAACCAGCATGAATGACTCAAAGCCCACCTGACGATTCATAAGGAGAAAAACAAGATGAGCATAGAATAGGTCATGGAGTTTCTGCTCTAAGATCTGACCATACAGGAGGACATACAAGCAGTACATATTTTATCAACACATCTTCAACTTTCTAGTATACTTTGTGTTTGAATTCCTTTTGACAGTGAATGGAAACATTTTTTTATACACTGCTCAAAAAAATAAAGGGAACACAAAAATAACACATCCTAGATCTGAGTTAAATATTCTTCTGAAATACTTTGTTCTTTACATAGTTGAATGTGCTGACAACAAAATCACACAAAAATAAAAAAATGGAAATCAAATTTTTCAACCCATGGAGGTCTGGATTTGGAGTCACACTCAAAATCAAAGTGGAAAAACACGCTACAGGCTGGTCCAACTTTGATGTAATGTCCTTAAAACAAGTCAAAATGAGGCTCAGTAGTGTGTGTGGCCTCCACGTGCCTGTATGACCTCCCTACAACGCCTGTGCATGCTCCTGATGAGGTGGCGGACGGTCTCCTGATGAATCTCCTCCCAGACCTGGACTAAAGCATCTGCCAACTCCTGGACAGTCTGTGGTGCAACGTGACGTTGGTGGATAAAGCGAGACATGATGTCCCAGATGTGCTCAATTGGATTCAGGTCTGGGGAACGGGCGGGCCAGTCCATAGCATCAATGCCTTCGTCTTGCAGGAACTGCTGACACACTCCAGCCACATGAGGTCTAGCATTGTCTTGCATTAGGAGGAACCCAGGGCCAACCGCACCAGCATATGGTCTCACAAGGGGTCTGAGGATCTCATCTCGGTACCTAATGGCAGTCAGGCTACCTCTGGCGAGCACATGGAGGGCTGTGCGGCCCTCCAAAGAAATGCCACCCCACACCATTACTGACCCAATGCCAAACCGGTCATGCTGGAGGATGTTGCAGGCAGCAGAACGTTCTCCACGGCGTCTCCAGACTCTGTCACGTCTGTCACATGTGCTCAGTGTGAACCTGCTTTCATCTGTGAAGAGCTCAGGGCGCCAGTGGCGAATTTGCCAATCTTGGTGTTCTCTGGCAAATGCCAAACGTCCTGCATGGTGTTGGGCTGTAAGCACAACCCCCACCTGTGGACGTCGTGCCCTCATATCACCCTCATGGAGTCTGTTTCTGACCGTTTGAGCAGACACATGCACATTTGTGGCCTGCTGGAGGTCATTTTGCAGGGCTCTGGCAGTGCTCCTCCTGTTCCTCCTTGCACAAAGGCAGAGGTAGCGGTCCTGCTGCTAGGTTTTTGCCCTCCTACGGCCTCCTCCACGTCTCCTGATGTACTGGCCTGTCTCCTGATAGCGCCTCCATGCTCTGGACACTACGCTGACAGACACAGCAAACCTTCTTGCCACAGCTCGCATTGATGTGCCATCCTGGATAAGCTGCACTACCTGAGCCACTTGTGTGGGTTGTAGACTCCGTCTCATGCTACCACTAGAGTGAAAGCACCTCCAGCATTCAAAAGTGACCAAAACATCAGCCAGGAAGCATAGGAACTGAGAAGTGTTCTGTGGTGACCACCTGCAGAACCACTCCTTTATTGGGGGTGTCTTGCTAATTGCCTATAATTTCCACCTGTTGTCTATCCCATTTGCACAACAGCATGTGAAATTGATTGTCACTCAGTGTTGCTTCCTAAGTGGACAGTTTGATTTCACAGAAGTGTGATTGACTTGGAGTTACATTGTGTTGTTTAAGTGTTCCCTTTATTATTTTGAGCAGTGTATTATCAGTAGTGTTGATCGAGCACCCGAGCACAATAGAAGTCTATGGGAGAACCAGAGCATTAAACCAGGCTCCCCCTGCTCTGAAGAGGGGAGGGTGCCGGGTCCTACTGAGGTCTATGCAGAAGATTGCTGTACAGTGGGGGAATCCTCCAGTGTGAGTCAGCGCTTAGGAGTCCCTGCTCTGACTCCATATATAGCTATGTCCATATATGGAGTCAGTGCTTGGGGACAGCAGTGTATATAAATCTAATTTAGCTTCTATTTCTGAAATGTTTCTGCCAGGATTTGAACTCACAACATTCTACATTAGAGGCAAGAACCTTAACCACTCAGCTATAAAGCTAAATAATAAACTGTCAGAAAAACCAAATAGTAATTTCTCATGTAGTAAGTATTCCTATACAGCAGAAGTGTCATTTTTTATTTAACCGCAGGTTACCGTGTAGCTGTATAGATGAGTGGTTAAGGTTCTTGGCTCTAATGTAGAAGGTTGTGAGTTTAACCACCTCAGCCCCCAGTGCTTAAACACCCTGAAAGACCAGGCCACTTTTTACACTTCTGACCTACACTACTTTTACCGTTTATTGCTCGGTCATGCAACTTACCACCCAAATGAATTTTACCTCCTTTTCTTCTCACTAATAGAGCTTTCATTTGGTGGTATTTCATTGCTGCTGACATTTTTACTTTTGTTGTTATTAATCGAAATTTAACGATTTTTTTGCAAAAAAATGACATTTTTCACTTTCAGTTGTAAAATTTTGCAAAAAAAACGAGATCTATATATAAATTTTGCTCTAAATTTATTGTTCTACATGTCTTTGATAAAAAAAAAAAAATGTTTGGGTAAAAAAAAAATGGTTTGGGTAAAAGTTATAGCGTTTACAAACTATGGTACAAAAATGTGAATTTCCGCTTTTTGAAGCAGCTCTGACTTTCTGAGCACCTGTCATGTTTCCTGAGGTTCTACAATGGCCAGACAGTACAAACACCCCACAAATGACCCCAATTCGGAAAGTAGACACCCTAAGGTATTCACTGATGGGCATAGTGAGTTCATAGAACTTTTTATTTTTTGTCACAAGTTAGCGGAAAATGATGATTTTTTTTATTTTTTTTTTCTTACAAAGTCTCATATTCCACTACTTGTGACAAAAAATAAAAACTTCCATGAACTCACTATGCCCATCAGCGAATACCTTGGGGTGTCTTCTTTCCAAAATGGGGTCACTTGTGGGGTAGTTATACTGCCCTGGCATTCTAGGGGCCCAAATGTGTGGTAAGGAGTTTGAAATCAAATTCTGTAAAAAATGACCAGTGAAATCTGAAAGGTGCTCTTTGGAATATGGGGCCCTTTGCCCACCTAGGCTGCAAAAAAGTGTCACACATCTGGTATCTCCGTATTCAGGAGAAGTTGGGGAATGTGTTTTGGGGTGTCATTTTACATATACCCATGCTGGGTGAGATAAATATCTTGGTCAAACGCCAACTGTGTATAAAAAAATGGGAAAAGTTGTCTTTTGCCAAGATATTTCTCTCACCCAGCATGGGTATATGTAAAATGACACCCCAAAACACATTCCCCAACTTCTCCTGAATACGGAGATACCACATGTGTGACACTTTTTTGCAGCCTAGGTGGGCAAAGGGGCCCATATTCCAAAGAGCACCTTTCGGATTTCACTGGTCATTTTTTACAGAATTTGATTTCAAACTCCTTACCACACATTTGGGCCCCTATAATGCCAGGGCAGTATAACTACCCCACAAGTGACCCCATTTTGGAAAGAAGACACCCCAAGGTATTCGCTGAGGGGCATAGTGAGTTCATGGAAGTTTTTATTTTTTGTCACAAGTTAGTGGAATATGAGACTTTGTAAGAAAAAATAAATAAATCATTATTTTCCACTAACTTGTGACAAAAAATAAAAAATTCTAGGAACTCGCCATGCCCCTCATGGAATACCTTGGGGTGTCTTCTTTCCAAAATGGGGTCACTTGTGGGGTAGTTATACTGCCCTGGCATTCTAGGGGCTCAAATGTGTGGTAAGGAGTTTGAAATAAAATTCTGTAAAACATGACCAGTGAAATCCGAAAGGTGCTCTTTGGAATGTGGGCCCCTTTGCCCACCTAGGTTGCAAAAAAGTGCCACACGTGTGGTATCTCCGTTTTCAGGAGAAGTTGGGGAATGTGTTTTGGGGTGTCATTTTACATATACCCATGCTGGGTGAGAGAAATATCTTGGCAAAAGACAACTTTTCCCATTTTTTTATACAAAGTTGGCATTTGACCAAGATATTTATTTCACCCAGCATGGGTATATGTAAAATTACACCCCAAAACACATTCCCCAACTTCTCCTGAATACGGAGATACCACATGTGTGACACTTTTTTGCAGCCTAGGTGGGCAAAGGGGCCCATATTCCAAAGAGCACCCTTGGGATTTCACTGGTCATTTTTTACAGAATTTGATTTCAAACTCCTTACCACACATTTTGGCCCCTAGAATGCCAGGGCAGTATAACTACCCCACAAGTTACCCCATTTTGGAAAGAAGACACCCCAAGGTATTCGCTGATGGGCATAGTGAGTTCATGGAAGTTTTTATTTTTTGTAACAAGTTAGTGGAATATGAGACTTTGTAAGAAAAAAAAAAAAAAAATCATCATTTTCCACTAACTTGTGACAAAAAAAAAAAAAATTCTAGGAACTTGCCATGCCCCTCACGGAGTACCTTGGGGTGTCTTCTTTCCAAAATGGGGTCACTTGTGGGGTAGTTATACTGCCCTGGCATTTTCCAGGGGCCCTAATGTGTTGTAAGTAGGTAAATGACCTGTGAAATCCGAAAGGTGCTCTTTGGAATGTGGGCCCCTTTGCCCACCTAGGCTGCAAAAAAGTGCCACACATGTGGTATCGCCGTATTCAGGAGAAGTTGGGCAATGTGTTTTGGGGTGTCATTTTACATATACCCATGCTGGGTGAGATAAATATCTTGGTCAAATGCCAACTTTGTATAAAAAAATGGGAAAAGTTGTCTTTTGCCAAGATACTTCTCTCACCCAGCATGGGTATATGTAAAATGACACCCCAAAACACATTCCCCAACTTCTCCTGAGCACGGAGATACCAGATGTGTGACACTTTTTTGCAGCCTAGATGCGCAAAGGGGCCCACATTCCTTTTATGAGGGCATTTTTAGACATTTGGATCCCAGACTTCTTCTCACGCTTTAGGGCCCCTAGAATGCCAGGGCAGTATAAATACCCCACATGTGACCCCATTTTGGAAAGAAGACACCCCAAGGTATTCAATGAGGGGCATGGCGAGTTTATAGAATTTTTTTTTTTTTGGCACAAGTTAGCGGAAATTGATTTTATTTATTTTTTTCTCAAAAAGTCTCCCTTTCCGCTAACTTGGGACAAAAATTTCAATCTTTCATGGACTCAATATGCCCCTCACGGAATACCTGGGGGTGTCTTCTTTCCGAAATGGGGTCACATGTGGGGTATTTATACTGCCCTGGCATTCTAGGGGCCCTAAAGCGTGAGAAGAAGTCTGGAATATAAATGTCTAAAAAATTTTACGCATTTGGATTCCGTGAGGGGTATGGTGAGTTCATGTGAGATTTTATTTTTTGACACAAGTTAGTGGAATATGAGACTTTGTAAGAAAAAAAAAATAATTTCCGCCCAACTTGGGCCAAAAAAATGTCTGAAAGGAGCCTTACAGGGGGGTGATCAATGACAGGGGGGTGATCAATGACAGGGGGGTGATCAGGGAGTCTATATGGGGTGATCACCCCCCTATAAGGCTCCATTCAGATGTCCGTATGTGTTTTGCGGATCCGATCCATGTATCCGTGGATCCGTAAAAATCATACGGACATCTGAATGCAGCCTGACAGGGGGGTGATCAATGACAGGGGGGGTGATCAATGACAGGGGGGGTAATCAATGACAGGGGGGTGATCAGGGAGTCTATATGGGGTGATCACCACAGTCATTGATCACGCCCCTGTAAGGCTTTATTCAGACGTCCGTATGCGTTTTGCGGATCCGATCCATCTATCAGTGGATCCGTAAAAATCATGCGGACATCTGAATGGAGCTTTACAGGGGTGTGATCAATGACAGGGGGGTAATCAATGACAGGGGGGTGATCAGGGAGTCTATATGGGGTGATCACCACAGTCATTGATCACGCCCCTGTACGGCTTTATTCAGACGTCCGTATGCGTTTTGCGGATCCGATCCATCTATCAGTGGATCCGTAAAAATCATGCGGACATCTGAATGGATCTTACAGGGGGGTAATCAATGACAGGGGGGTGATCAGGGAGTCTATATGGGGTGATCACCACAGTCATTGATCACGCCCCTGTAAGGCTCCATTCAGATGTCCGTATGCGTTTTGCGGATCCGATCCATCTATCAGTGGATCCGTAAAAATCATGCGGACATCTGAATGGAGCTTTACAGGGGGGTGATCAATGACAGGGGGGTAATCAATGACAGGGGGGTGATCAGGGAGTCTATATGGGGTGATCACCACAGTCATTGATCACGCCCCTGTAAGGCTTTATTCAGACGTCCGTATGCGTTTTGCGGATCCGATCCATCTATCAGTGGATCCGTAAAAATCATGCGGACATCTGAATGGATCTTACAGGGGGGTAATCAATGACAGGGGGGTGATCAGGGAGTCTATATGGGGTGATCACCACAGTCATTGATCACGCCCCTGTTAGGCTCCATTCAGATGTCCGTATGCGTTTTGCGGATCCGATCCATCTATCAGTGGATCCGTAAAAATCATGCGGACATCTGAATGGAGCTTTACAGGGGGGTGATCAAAGACAAGGGGGTAATTAATGACAGGGGGGTGATCAGGGAGTCTATATGGGGTGATCAGGGGTGATCAAGGGTGATCAAGAGTGATCAAGGGTGAATAAGGGGTTAATAAGTGACAGGGGGGGGGTGTAGTGTAGTGGTGCAACATATTACTGAGCTGCCTGTGTCCTCTGGTGGTCGATCCAAACAAAGGGGACCACCAGAGGACCAGGTAGCAGGTATATTAGACGCTGTTATCAAAACAGCATCTAATATACCTGTTAGGGGTTAAAAAAATCACATCTCCAGCCTGCCAGCGAACGATCGCCGCTGGCAGGCTGGAGATCAACTCTCTTACCTTCCGATCCTGTGAACGCGCGCGCCTGTGTGCGCGCGTTCACAGGAAATCTCGCGTCTCGCGAGAGGACGCGCCGGCGCGTCCACCCAGAAGAGCAGGGCCGCCGCAAAGACGCAATCCTGCGTACGGCGGTCCTGAGGAGGTTAAATCCTGGCAGAAACGTATCAGAAATAGAGGCTAAAATAAATTTATATATTTTTAATTTTCTTTAGTAATTGTAAAAAATGTATGGCACAAAATAAATGTGTAATTACTAACAAGAATAAAAATAAAAATATATATATACCAAATTTAGTTAAACATTTTCTTCTGAATACAAACACCTCATGTATGGTTGTAAACTGTTTGGGCACACAGCAGGGGTCAGAAGGGAATGAGCTCCATATGATTTTTGGAGGGTACATATTTTTTTTTTTTTATTGTTTTTGGGCACCATTTCACATTTGATGAGAGGCTGAGGTCCCCCCCCCCCCCCCAAAAAAAAGGCTATTTTGACACTTGAAACCAATTTTTTGCTCCACTGTTTCAATACAGTACAATATATGCTGAACTGTTTTATGCCTCATTCACACATCAGTGTTTGGTCAGTGATTTTGAGCGAAAATCAGGAGAGGAGGCTCCACAGAGATAAGGTATAAGATAAATATCTGTTGTAACAGCCAGGCCCCTGCTGCTGATCAGAATACTTCTGCTTTAAATATGGAGCTTGCAGGATAAAAATGTCTGCTTGGTAGCTCTGTAACTATGGCAGGGTTAGCTTCTGCACTTATCTGATAGCTTCTTCTTTGTGGGGACAGACTAGCTGAGAAGGAATTGGCTTATCCTAGGTCTCTGGATTTATCTCACAGATGGATTCTCAGGGGATGCATTCTTCCTGGAACTTTGGAGGTAGTCTGTAGTTTTCTGCTGTTCTCATCCAGCAGAGCTGAAGGTGCTCAGACTGGGTATATGTGTCACGACCGCTATCCCAGCAGCAGTCGTGTCGCACCAGACGGAGGGGAAGGGGGACCCTTATCTACGTTGGGAAATAGAATGGCCACCCCTGACTAACCCTAAGCTGGCACCTGTCTGCCCTGATACCCTAGACGGGGTGTGAACCCGTGCGGCGAGCAGGATGCCTAAACCCTCAGTCGCCCTAACACTGGACTGGGGAAAGGCCGATGGGAGCGCTAGTCACCATCACTCACGTCTAGGAAAACAAAAGGGGAAGACAGCAACAAACAAACAACAGCAGAGATAGACTTATCCAGTCACGAGCAGAGAAGGCGATTCCAAACACGACAGTCCACGCCGGACAGGAGCTCCACAGCAACACCATCAAACGATCTCCTTCCAAGGTCAGAGTAGCACTGGAAGTAAGGACTATATCTGGCAATGATTGCAAGTGAAACTGAAACTAATATAGTAGCTGGGGAGTGGCAGACAGGACTCACCTGAGAAGGATGCCTACAAACTCCCAGTCAGGACAAAAAGGTTCACAAGGCAAAACCCAGATGACATACCCTGAACCACGGAGCAAACTCACAAGCTATCGCGAGTAGCAAGTCGCTGCGACCTTCTCCTCCCAGACCTGTCTGGATCAGTCACAGTCGTGACAGTACCCCCCTTTCTACGAGGGGCCCCTGGACCCTCAAGACCAGGCCTCTCCGGATGGGAGCTATGAAAAGCCCGAATGAGTCTGTCCGCTTTTATCTCTGATGCTGGAACCCACATTCTCTCTTCGGAACCATAACCTTTCCAGTGCACCAGGTACTGAAGAGAGCGGCGAACATATCGTGAATCAACAATCTTTTCTACCTGAAACTCAAGACTGCCATCAACAACCACCGGTGGAGGCGGTAGTGGCAATGGTTCAGGAGGTTCTACTGTACATATCTCTTAAGCAGAGATCTGTGGAAGACATTATGGATCCTTAGAGTCTGAGGTAGCTCCAGACGAAAAGCCACCGGGTTAATGATCTTAATTACCCTATAAGGACCAATAAATCTCGGACCCAATTTCCACGAGGGAACCTTCAACTTGATATTTCTGGTAGACAACCACACCAAGTCATTCACCCCAAGGTCCGGACCTTCAGAGCGCTTCCTATCAGCCGCACGTTTGTATCTACCACCAATTCTCTTCAAACTTTCTTGCGCACTCTGCCACACTGAAGAAAGTGAAGACGCAAATCGTTCCTCCTCGGGAATCCCAGACGGCCCCCCCTCACTAAACGTACAAAACTGAGGATGGAAACCATACGCACCAAAAAATGGTGACTTATCGGTGGATTCTTGACGACGATTATTAATGGCAAACTCAGCTAACGGTAAATAAGATGACCATTCCTCTTGATTTTCGGAAACAAAGCATCTCAAATATGTCTCTAGGTTTTGTTTGAAGAATATGTCTCTAGGTTTTGATGAAGAAAACGACAGATGAACCCCTAAACGAGAACAAAAAGCTTTCCAAAATTTAGAAACGAATTGGGTACCACGATCCGAAACAATATCGGAAGGGACCCCGTGAAGCTTCACGATGTGGTCAATAAAAACCTGAGCCATTGTGTTAACATTAGGCAATGCGGCAAGAGCAATAAAGTGCACCATTTTACTGAATCTGTCGACAACTACCAGAATAACAGTCTTCCCCGCTGATACTGGTAGATCCGTAATGAAATCCATTGACAGGTGCGTCCAAGGCCTGTTGGGGATGGCCAGAGGTAAAAGACGCCCTGCCGGACGAGTATGATCTACCTTAGAACGAGCACAGGTAGCACATGCAGACACAAAATTCAACACCTCCTGGCGCCATTTAGGCCACCAGAACTGACGAGACACTAACTCAGAGGTTGCCCTACTACCTGGGTGTCCTGCCAGTGTGGAGTTATGGTGTTCTTTTAGTATCTCCAGTCGTAAATTTTCTGGCACAAACAGTTTACCCGAGGGGCAGGAGGCCGGGGAGTCCCCCTGAGCTTCCAACACCCTCCCCTCCAAACCTGAGTGTAATGCAGAGACCACCACCCCCTTTTGCAAAATGGGCTCTGGTACCTCAACATCACCCCCTCCAGGAAAACTTCGAGACAATGCATCCGCCTTAGTATTTTTTGCCCCCCGGGCGATAGGTTATTACAAAATTAAACCTAGTAAAAAATAACGACCACCGAGCCTGTCTAGGGGTGAGACGTTTAGCAGACTCCAGATATAATAAGTTTTTGTGATCAGTAATCACCGTGACGGGATGAACCGCCCCCTCCAAAAAATGACGCCACTCCTCAAAAGCCAACTTAATAGCCAAAAGTTCCCTGTTGCCAATATCATAGTTCCTTTCTGCAGTAGACAATTTCTTCGAAAAGAAAGCACACGGACGCCATTCACCAGGGGACGGGCCCTGAGATAGTACCGCTCCCACCCCCACCTCTGATGCGTCAACCTCTACAATAAAAGGAAGCGAGACATCTGGCTGTACGAGAATAGGGGCCGAGGTGAATCTCTCCTTCAGAGACGCAAAGGCAGTTTTGGCTGCATGTGACCATTTGGAAAAATCGGATCCCTTTCGGGTCATGTCCGTCAGTGGTTTGACCACCAAGGAATAGTTCTTTATAAACTTTCTATAAAAATTGGCAAACCCCAGGAAGCGTTGCAATGCCTTCATGTTCTCAGGCAGATCCCAGTCTATAATCGCCCAGACTTTCTCTGGATCCATGCGGAAACCTGAATCTGACAACACATACCCCAGAAATGGCAGTTCTTTTACGGCGAACACACATTTTTCTAACTTAGCAAACAATTTGTTGGCCCTTAATATCTGCAGCACTTGTCTCACATGGATCTTATGTGTATCCAGATCCGGGGAATAGACCAGGATGTTATCAAGATATATCACAACAAATCTCCCGATAAGGTGACTAAAAATATTGTTGACAAAATGTTGGAATACCGCAGGCGCATTAGTAAGACCAAATGGCATGACCAGATTTTCATAATGCCCTTCCGGAGTATTAAAAGCCGTCTTCCACTCATCCCCCTCTTTGATGCGAACCAGGTTATAGGCTCCTCTGAGATCCATTTTGGAGAACCATTTAGCACCAGCAACCTAATTAAAGAGGTCGGGAATGAGAGGAAGAGGATAGGGATCTCGGATAGTTATCCGGTTTAATTCCCGGAAATCCAGGCAAGGACGTAGGCCCCCATCTTTCTTTTTAATGAAAAAGAACCCTGCAGCCACAGGTGAAGAAGAGGGTCTGATGTGTCCCTTAGCCAAACTCTCCGAAATATAATCTTTCATAGCCTTCCTCTCCGGGCCGGAAAGATTGTATAACCGGGTTTTAGGTAGTTTTGCCCCAGGTAATAGATTAATCGGGCAATCATATGGACGATGAGGTGGTAACCCCTGACAACCCTTCTCAGAGAACACATCCATAAAATCTGACAGAAAGGCAGGTAAAGATGTTACAGAGAGTGTAGAGCACCTACTACTCAAGCAGTTGTCCTTACAATGTTCACTCCACTCCACAATCTCCCCGGCCTGCCAATCCACCACTGGATTGTGAGTCACCAGCCAGGGATGCCCTAATACTATAGGAGCCGGAAGACCGTCCAGGACATAAGAGATATGCTCTTTATGGAGGTCCCCTACCTGCAGATGGATATTATGGATGATCTGAGTTAACTCTCTCTGAGTAAGAGGGAAGGAGTCGATGGCAAAAACAGGAATAGTTCTGCATACCTGTTCCGGAGTAAAACCCAGAGCCTGAGCAAACCGTGAATCCACCAAGTTGACCCCCGCCCCACTGTCCAAAAAGACGGAACAGATCTCAGTTTTATTGCCCGCCTCAACGGTAGCAGACAACAAAAACTGAGACATGCGTATGGAGGAAACGAATACGCCCAGACTGTTCTCCTCCGCACAATCTGGGGACTCTAGTTTTCCGGCGGCTCCTTTGTTTGTGGTCTCTTGGGTTCTGAGGGACAAACCTTTACAAAATGACCCCTCCCCCCACAACGAAAACAAACCTCTGACCTACGGCGGAATTTAGGAGGATTCACCCGTCTAGTGGCGCCCCCTATTTGCATTGGTTTGACTGGACCATAACAGACCGATCCCTGCCCTATAGAGGCCTCCGTAAAATTGAATAGTCTCTTCCTGAGTCGTCTGTCGATTCTTATGGACAGACACATAGCAGCCTCAAGAGACCCAGGGACCTCGTATACCGCCAGCGCGTCTTTTAATTTTTCAGACAACCCGTGTCATGCCCCACTCTGACGATGTGCGGAGGTCGGCCAGGATTGCAGCACGAGTTTAGTGTTTGTTTTGGAGTCGTGCTGGATCCGCCCCTCATCAGGTGCACTGGGTGGAGTCATTAGTTTAAATAGCTCCTCTGCCCAGTGCCCTGAGCGGATTATATTCATTATTGTGATCTTGGAAGCTAGGAAGGAAGGTTGGCTGTCTGCTCCAGCTCAGGAAGATAAGTGTTGTTTCTAGTTGGTTGTTTTGTGTCATCTTTCCCATCCAGGTTCTGTGCGAGCAGGCTGCTCCTATTTCCCACTTCACCATCTCAGGAAATTCAGGGTTTTGTCAGCCCAGGCACGGGGACATCTCAGATCTACCTTCAAGATCTGTAGATGGGCTGAGCAGTGCAGAGAAAGAGGTCAGGGATTAGCTAGGAGGTGACCCTTCCCTGTCTCTCGCCCAGAGCCTGGTTGGTTCGTTATCTGTCATACTGAGTGCACGCCCGCCGTGACATTATAATCCGCCATACTGTGACTGCCATCACTCAGCGCTTTTGTGATGGCGTCAATTGATGCACTGGTTGACCGCATGCAGGGTTTATCCCTAGAGGTTGCGGATCTGCGTGGTACGGTCACACAGTGTCAGAGGTTTCTGGCATCAGATACTGGTCAAATTGGTGGGGAGCCTAAAGTCGCTCTTCCCGACAGATTTACAGGGAGTACGGATGATTTTTTCCGCTTTAAAGAGTCATGCAAATTGTACTTTCGACTGCGTCCATTTTCGTCAGGTAATGAGGATCAGAGGGTTGGTATCATCATGTCTCTGCTTAAAGGGGACGCTCAATCCTGGGCTTTTTCTCTGCCGCCCGGTTCTCTGGCTCTCCGGTCAGTGGAGGAATTTTTCCAAGCCCTGGGATTGATTTACGATGACCCAGATCGGGTCTCGATGGCAGAATCGAAATTGCGTAACTTACTGCAGGGTGAACATACTGCAGAGGGTTACTGTACAGAGTTTAGGAGGTGGGCTACTGAGTCGGGGTGGAACGACCCCGCGTTACGTAGTCAGTTTTGTCAGGGGTTATCTGAAAGGTTGAAGGATGCCCTGGCTTTTCATGAGTATCCGGATACTTTAGAGAATGCAATGTCTTTGGCTATACGGTTGGATAGACGTATCCGAGAGAGGGGTAAGGGTCCCTCCGTGCAGGGGATCCCTCCTGCGTGTGGTTTTGTTTCTTCTTCTGCCCAGGGTGATATTGCTTATAACTCTGGAGTAGCGGAGGAACCCATGCAATTGGGTCAGATTTCTTGCCATTCTGATAGTAGAGACTTTAGGAAATTGCACAAACTATGTTACTTTTGTGGAAAGAGGGGTCATTTTATTTTTTCTTGTCCTCATGTTAAATCACAGGTGGAAGAGAAAAGGAAAAAAGAAAAAAAAAACTCCCTCACACTTGGTAGTATGAATGGTGTGGTGGAGCAGACAGGTATGCAAGCTCCCTGCAGTTCACGTTTTCTCCTTTCAGCTATGGTGGCGCTAGAGTCAAAAAATGTGTTTGTTGATGTATTCCTTGATTGTGGTGTTGGGGTAAACCTAATTGACTTTCTTTTTCTTCAAGGCCTGGGACTAAGTACTTGCACGTTAGAGAACGAGATTCGTGTTTTTGCAATTGATTTTTCCCCTCTTTCTCAAAGGAGTCTCACTCACATTGTTCATGGTATTCATTTAAGGGTGGGTGATTCACATGCTGAAATTATTTCTTGTTTTGTCATGAAGGATTTGCCAGCTCCTATAGTTTTGGGGTTGCCATGGTTGATTAGACATAACCCAATTATAGACTGGCAAGCGAAACAAATCATTGGTTGGAGCGAGTTTTGTTCGGACAATTGTCTTGTCACATCTATTTCTGAAGTGTCCATTACGGCTTTACCTCCGTATCTCTCGGATTTTGCGGATGTTTTTTCGGAGGGTGGGGCTCAGGAATTGCCCCCTCATCGGGACTATGATTGTCCAGTTAATCTCATTCCTGGCGCCAAGTTGCCAAAGTCTCGGCTTTACAACCTCTCTCAACCCGAAAGACAGGTCATGCGAAAGTATGTCGCCGAGAGTTTGGCAAAGGGTCATATTAGACCATCTAAGTCTCCAGTGGCAGTAGGTTTGTTCTTTGTGAAGAAAAAAGATGGATCACTGAGACCGTGTTTGGATTTCCGGGAGTTGAACCGTATTACAGTCCGGGATCCATATCCCCTGCCCTTGATCTCTGATCTTTTTGATCAGATTGTTGGAGCCAAGGTGTTCTCCAAGTTGGATTTGAGAGGAGCCTACAATCTGATCAGGATCAAGGAGGGGGATGAGTGGAAAACGGCCTTCAATACGCACGAGGGTCATTTTGAAAACCTGGTGATGCCTTTTGGGTTGACGAACGCGCCAGCAGTATTTCAGCGATTCGTCAATGACATTTTTCATCACTTGGTGGGGAGGTTCATAGTAGTTTACCTGGATGACATTTTAATTTATTCTCCTGATCTGAAGACCCATCAGGATCATGTGAGACAGGTTTTGACGATCCTTCGGGAGAATAAGTTGTATGCCAAATTGGAGAAATGTTTGTTTGCGGTGCAAGAGCTTCTGTTCTTGGGATACATGCTTTCTGATTCCGGTTTTCGTATGGACCCAGAAAAGGTCCGGGCGGTTCTGGAGTGGGACCGACCAGAGAATCAGAAAGCTTTGATGCGGTTTACAAATTATTATAGGAAATTTATTTTGAATTATTCTACCCTAGTAAAACCTCTTACTGATATGACCAAGAAGGGCGCCGATGTCTCTGTCTGGTCGGATGAGGCGTTGCAGGCCTTTTCGGCTGTTAAGGAGCGTTTTGCGTCCGCTCCCATTCTGGTGCAGCCGGATGTGTCTCAACCATTCGTAGTGGAGGTTGATGCATCAGAGGTGGGGGTTGGGGCGGTGCTGTCACAGGGTTCATCTCCTGGCAAGTGGGTCCAATGTGCCTTCTTCTCCAAGAAGCTCTCGGTTGCCGAGAGGAATTATGATGTTGGAGATAGAGAGTTGTTGGCTATCAAGTTGGCCTTTGAGGAATGGCGCCACTGGTTGGAGGGGGCGTCTCACCCCGTTACGGTGTATACTGACCATAAGAATTTGGCTTACCTGCAATCTGCCAAGTGTCTGAACCCTAGGCAGGCCAGATGGTCACTTTTTTTTACCAGGTTCAATTTCGTGATTACCTTTCGCCCAGGGGTCAAGAACGTCAAGGCAGATGCCTTGTCTCGCAGCTTCCCTGGGGGAGGTGATTCAGAAGATCCAGCGCCGATTTTGGCGGATGGAGTGGTGGTCTTCGCTCTGTACCCTGAATTGGAGATGGAGGTGTTGGGAGCTCAGGAGGGGGCTCCTGGTTCGTGTCCCCCAGGGAGGTTGTTTGTTCCTGAGGGCCTACGATACAAGGTGTTTAAGGAACATCACGATACTGTTCTCGCTAGACATCCTGATGGTAAGTCCACCTGTGATCTGGTGTCCCGGAGGTTCTGGTGGCCAGGTTTGCGTAAGAGTATTGAGAATTACGTGGCAGCTTGTGAAACCTGCGCTCGGTCTAAGGTTGCTCATACTCGACCTCCTGGTTCACTTCTTCCATTGTCTATTCCATCTCGTCCTTGGACACATTTGTCCATGGACTTTATTACGGACCTACCGAGTTCCTCCGGGAGAACAGTGATATTGGTGGTAGTCGATCGTTTCAGTAAAATGGCTCACTTTATACCACTAACAAGTCTGCCTAACGCAAAGACTCTTTTTCAGATTTTTGTGGATAATATTGTTAAATTGCACAGTATTCCTTCGGATATTGTCTCTGATAGGGGCACGCAGTTTGTCTCCAGGTTTTGGAGGGCGTTCTGCTCTCGACTTAGCATTCAACTTTCTTTCTCGTCGGCTTTTCATCCACAGTCGAATGGTCAGACGGAGCGTACCAATCAAAACCTGGAGACCTACTTGAGGTGCTTTGTGGCTGAGAATCAGGAGGACTGGTCCTCGTTCTTGCCCTTAGCAGAATTTGCATTGAATAACCGTAGGCAGGAGTCCACGGGTAAGTCGCCATTTTTTGGCGCATACGGTTTCCATCCTCAGTTTGGTACCTTTTCTGGGTCTGGTTCCTCCGGGATGCCAGAGGAGGAGAGATTCTCTTCTGCCTTATCCTCTATCTGGCGGGGGATTCAAGGGAATTTGGAGAGGATGGGTGAGAGGTATAAACGAATGGCTGACAGGAGACGTGTGACTGGTCCGGACCTGTGTGTGGGTGATTTGGTGTGGTTGTCCACTAGGAATATCAAGTTGAGAATGCCATCTTGGAAACTGGGTCCAAGATTTGTTGGTCCATATAAGATTTCTGCTGTGATCAATCCTGTGGCATTTCAACTTGAACTGCCGCAGACTTGGAGGATCCACGATGTCTTCCACAAGTCTTTACTAAAAAAATATGTTAAACCGGTGGTACCATCGCCATGCCTCCTCCTCCTGTTCTGGTCGAGGGAAACTTGGAGTTCGAGATCTCCAGGATTCTCGACTCGAGAGTTCTGCGGGGTTCCCTCCAGTACCTGGTTCACTGGAGGGGATACGGTCCTGAGGAGAGGATGTGGGTTCCGGCGTCAGATGTCAACGCCAGCCGTCTGGTGAGGGCCTTTCATAGGTCCCATCCGGATAAGGTTGGTCCAGGGTGTCCGGAGGTACTGTCATGCCCCACTCTGACGATGTGCGGAGGTCGGCCAGGATTGCAGCACGAGTTTAGTGTTTGTTTTGGAGTCGTGCTGGATCCGCCCCTCATCAGGTGCACTGGGTGGAGTCATTAGTTTAAATAGCTCCTCTGCCCAGTGCCCTGAGCGGATTATATTCATTATTGTGATCTTGGAAGCTAGGAAGGAAGGTTGGCTGTCTGCTCCAGCTCAGGAAGATAAGTGTTGTTTCTAGTTGGTTGTTTTGTGTCATCTTTCCCATCCAGGTTCTGTGCGAGCAGGCTGCTCCTATTTCCCACTTCACCATCTCAGGAAATTCAGGGTTTTGTCAGCCCAGGCACGGGGACATCTCAGATCTACCTTCAAGATCTGTAGATGGGCTGAGCAGTGCAGAGAAAGAGGTCAGGGATTAGCTAGGAGGTGACCCTTCCCTGTCTCTCGCCCAGAGCCTGGTTGGTTCGTTATCTGTCATACTGAGCGCACGCCCGCCGTGACACCCTGGCAGAACTGACTCCTAAGGGCCGAGTCGTTCCATAACGTATCAGTAGCCCACCTACGGAATTCGGAACAATATAGTTCAGCAGACCGGTTCTCTTGCCGAAGTCTACGTAGCTTAGACTCAGCCAGTGAGACCCTGTCCGGGTCATCATATACGAGACCCAGGGCTTCAAAAAACTCCTCCACTGATCGTAAGGCCGGAGAGTCTGATGGTAGGGCGAAAGCCCAAGCCTGCGGATCTCCTTGCAGGAGAGAAATTACAATGCCCACCCGTTGTTCCTCACCGCCGGAGGATCTAGGGCGTAACCTGAAGAACAATTTGCAAGCTTCTCTGAAGGTTACAAATTGGTCTCTCCCTCCTGAGAACCTATCAGGTAAAGCCACTTTTGGCTCAGGAGTACCTTGGTTTCCCGTAGCAACGGTGGAACCAAAGGATTGCTGCTGCAGCACTGTTGCTTTTAATCCTGCCACTTCAAGGGATAACCCCGTAATTGTTTCGCCAAAACCGAAACCGGATCCATAGTGGAACAGACAAAATACAAAGCAAAACAGCAAGCAAAAAAGAAAAGAAAAAAATGAAATGTCACTTTTTTTTTTTTTTTTTTTTTAAAAAGGCCAGATATACTGTCACGACCGCTATCCCAGCAGCAGTCGTGTCGTACCAGACAGAGGGGAAGGGGGACCCATATCTACGGATGGGAAATAGAATGGCCACCCCTGACTAACCCTAAGCTGGCACCTGTCTGCCCTGATACCCTAGACGGGGTGTGAACCCGTGCGGCGAGCAGGATGCCTAAACCCTCAGTCGCCCTAACACTGGACTGGGGAAAGGCCGATGGGAGCGCTAGTCACCATCACTCACGTCTAGGAAAACAACAGGGGAAGACAGCAACAAACAAACAACAGCAGAGATAGACTTATCCAGTCACGAGCAGAGAAGGCGATCCCAAACACGACAGTCCACGCCGGACAAGAGCTCCACAGCAACACCATCAAACGATCTCCTTCCAAGGTCAGAGTAGCACTGGAAGTAAGGACTATATCTGGCAATGACTGCAAGTGAAACTGAAACTAATATAGTAGCTGGGAGTGGCAGACAGGACTCACCTGAGAAGGATGCCTACAAACTCCCAGTCAGGACAAAAAGGTTCACAAGGCAAAACCCAGATGACATACCCTGAACCAAGGAGCAAACTCACAAGCTATCGTGAGTAGCAAGTCGCTGCGACCTTCTCCTCCCAGACCTGTCTGGATCAGTCACAGTCATGACAATATGACTAAGTCTCAGCCGAGACTAGGTCCTTGCTGTCTTCCCTATGCAGGGGAACTCCTGGACGCTATCACACACCCTACCCCTAGCAGGTGGGAGGCTACACTGACTCTAACTTCCTTCTCTACCTATGCTGCAGGATGTGGGAACTGCCCACTCTCTCACAGAGGGGGAGCTAAGCTGGAATAATCCATTCCAGCTTAGATTCACTAAACTGTACTTGCCAATGAGTTGCTGCCACCTACTGGTAACCAGGCAAACTACAGGAACAATTACATTTAACATGGATTTATATGCACATTTGTGGAAGACATAATGTAAATTATATCAGATGACATTATAAAGGCTCTTAGGAGATAGTAATGGGGAAGAGGCGTGTAGTAACACAACTCTGGGGTGTTACACACACAAGATGGTGGATAATAGAGACAGGTGGTGTGGTCAGAAGATGTGGATGGCATTGTGTGTTTATACCCTTAGTGCACACACTTGGACGAGCACAGAATCTTCTTGCAACAGGTTTTTGTATGTAGTGTGAATGTGCGCTATTAGCCAATACCCTCTGGATCGTGTCCTTTAATCTATCTTTAAGGAATATAATGGCATGTGATCCAATTTGCAAGGAACCATCCTGCCAACCATGGCACAACCACACATATAGAAAGAGCCGATTAGAGATATTTGTGATGATTATTATACTGGGGTCGGCCTTAAATTTCAAAAGCAGCTTCATGCTTAAAATAAAAAGCTATTCAGCAGGTTCTTAAAAGATACAACTAAACTATGAAACATCCTCCTAACTTTTCCCCTGTTTAATTGGAACATGCTGACATATCATATCCCAAAAGTAACAGATGTAGGGCATCAACCTAAACGCCAGTTCACTCTTTACAGAAGACTTTTTCAATATTGTTTCATAAACCCTTTCGCTACCAACTCCCTACATGTATGATGGAGTGATGTGGAATGAAGTTTAAACATGGCGCCTGCTTGCGTGTCCCATAGCCAGCTTTTCTCTGCTGTTTCAAACAGCAGAGGCCCGCGGCTAATGACCGCGACTGTCAATAATGCCAATCGGGGTCATTACAGCCTTTAGATGCCGTGATCATGGCTATGTCACACCGGTGACAGGTTTGAGAAGATCTGAAAGATTATCTGCTCATTAGTGATCTGACAGCATCTTTTGGTTTCACTTTGTCTGTGTGTTGCTTGTATGTCCACACCTCCTGTTCAGGTGTGGATCATGTGACCTTTACCTTCCCCTATTTAGTTTGACTCCACCCATCACTCCTTGCTCTGGATAGCTTCATTTGGTGTTGGAAGAGCTGGAGTGTGGTTCTAGTTGAAGTCCTGATCATCCATCATCCTTAGAAGTTAAGTGTTCCGCTTGTTGTGTTTTGTATTCCCCCCCCCCCCCTCTGTTGTTTACTAGGCCTCAGTGAGACGCTGCTTCCTTCACCTGGGAAGGAGCGGGTTGTCTCTGCCCTGTCATAAGTCTAGGGCATCTGAGGGCCACCAGGGTTTTCTAGGTTCCTGTGTATGGGCATCTCTACCATCGAGAGGTGCCCATACGGATAGGAGTTAGGGCCAGGAGCAGGGTTTCATAGGTGGTGACCCTTTTCCTTCCCTAGCGGTGAGGCTTAGTGTCTTTTCCCTTCCGTCTTGTTATCTTTTGGTGTTCTCCCCTACAACATCCGTGACATTATCCAGAGCCAATACCGCAATTTTTTTGTTCTGATCTGTGCAGCTATGGATGCTATGACTGCACTGGTCGAACAGATGCAGAATCTGACTTTGGAGGTAGCAGACCTCCGTGCGATGGTTTTGCAAATTCAGAGCCCACAGGCTGCTGGTTCGGGTGGTGGGTTCCAGGCCTGCCCTGAACCGAAGGTGGCTCTCCCAGACAGGTTTTCCAGGGGTGGTGACAATTTCATCTGGTTCAGGGAGTCATGTAAATTATACTTTAGCCTTCGTCCATACTCTTCTGGTGATGAGTGTCAACGTGTGGGTATGATTATTTCATTACTTAAAGAGGACGCACAATCTTGGGCTTTTTCTCTGCCGACCGGATCACCGTCCCTCCGGTCGGTGGATGAATTCTTTAGAGCCTTGGGTCTAATCTATGATGACCCAGATCGGATCTCTCAGTCCGAGACCAAGTTACGGGGTTTGCGGCAGGGAGAACGTTCTGCGGAGACCTTTTGCTCTGAATTTAGGAGATGGGCTACGGATACAGAGTGGAACGATTCTGCTCTCCGTAGCCAATTCTGCCAGGGTCTCTCTGAGAGACTGCAGGACGCATTGGCTTTTCATGAAATTACTGAGTCATTGGAAGCAGCTATGACCCTTGCTGTACGTCTTGATAGACGCCTGAGGGAGAGATCTAGGGGTCCTCACCTTCAGAACGTACTGTCCAATAAGGGTACTGCTTCCTTTGACACTTATGGTGGAGAGACTCGGGTGGTTGTGCCTTGTGATGAGCCTATGCAGTTAGGAGGAGCTACTCCTGGAACTACTGGCAAAAGCTTGGGTCATGTGAAAGGAGTCTGCTTTTGTTGTGGCAAGAAGGGACATTTTGTGAATATTTGTCCGTACTTGCAGCATCAAGGTGTAAACCAAAGAAAAAAAAAAAGTTTAAGCCCCAAATTACTATTGGAAGTGTGGGTGGGCAGCAAGAAAACCTACTTTTGTCTTTTACTGGTAGTACCCGTTTTCTCCTGTCAGCTGAGGTGGCGCTAGAGTCCAAAACTGTGAAAATCAAAGCTTTTATCGACAGTTGGGAAGGAGTTAACTTGATTGATGGACAGTTTGTACGCATTCACGGGTTGACTACTAATGCTTTAGAGAATAGTATTTCTGTCTTTGCAATTGACTCAGCACCTCTCACCCAAAAATGCCTGTCGCAGGTAGTGAATGACATTCATTTAAGAGTGGGTGATTTGCATCAGGAATCTATCTCCTGTTATGTGTTGGAGGGTCTGCCTGCTCCGTTGGTGTTGGGCTTACCATGGTTAAGCAAACATAACCCTAACATCGATTGGCAGGCGAGACAGATTCTCGAGTGGAGTGATTTTTGCATGGACAACTGTCTTAATGCATCGTTCTCTATGGTTACCACTAAAACTGTACCCTCGTTCATTGCTGAATTTTCTGATGTGTTTTCTCAGAGTGGTAATCAGGAGTTGCCTCCGCACCAGGAGTATGACTGTCCTGTCAATCTTATTCCCGGAGCTAAATTGCCCAAATCTCGGTTGTATAATCTTTTGAAACCCGAAAGAAAGGCTATGCGGGAGTATATCACCGAGAGTTTGGCAAAGGGACATATTAGACCATCCAAGTCCCCAGTGGCTGCTGGATTTTTCTTTGTAAAGAAAAAGGATGGTACCCTGAGACCATGTCTGGACTTCCGTGAGCTCAATCGTATTACCGTCCGTGATCCTTACCCCCTTCCTTTGATTCCGGATTTGTTTAGTCAGATTGTTGGTGCCAAGGTGTTCTCTAAATTGGATCTGAGGGGGGCATATAATCTGGTAAGGATCAAGGAGGGGGATGAGTGGAAGACCGCTTTTAATACCCCTGAGGGTCATTTTGAAAACCTGGTCATGCCCTTTGGGTTAACCAATGCTCCTGCGGTTTTTCAACACTTTGCCAATGACATCTTTCATCATCTGGTGGGGAGGTTTGTCGTTGTATACCTTGATGACATACTAATTTATTTGCCTAATATGGAGACTCATCAGGATCATGTGAAACAGGTGTTACAGATCCTAAGAGAGAATAAGTTGTATGCTCATCCTCAGGTTTTCGTATAGATCCCGAGAAGGTCCGTGCCGTGTTGGACTGGGATCGACCCGAAAATCTGAAAGCGCTTTTGCGGTTTTTGGGGTTTACCACTACTACCGTAAATTTATCTCGAACTATTCATCGGTGGTTAAACGTTTAACAGACATGACTAGGAAGGGTGCTGATATTTCTATCTGGTCTGATGCGGCATTACAGGCCTTTTCTGCTGTGAAAGAATGTTTTGCTTCGGCCCCTATTCTGGTGCAACCGGACGTGTCTCAGCCATTTATTGTTGAGGTTGACGCGTCAGAGGTTGGGGTAGGAGCAATATTGTCGCAGGGTCCTTCACCCAGTAAATGGCGCGCATGTGCATTTTTCTCTAAAAAACTTTAGATTGCTGAAAGGAATTATGATGTGGGGAATAGGGAATTGCTGGCCATTAAGTTGGCGTTCGAGGAATTGGCGGCATTGGTTGGAAGGAGCAATTCATCCTATTACGGTAATTATGGATCACAAGAATCTGGCCTACTTGGAGTCGGCTAAGCGACTGAACCCAAGGCAGGCCAGATGGTCATTGTTTTTCACCAGAATTAACTTCATCGTCACTTACCGCCCTGGGGTTGAGAACGTCAAGGCTTTCCTGGGGGGCGGGTGAGTCTAATGACCCTAGTCCCATTTTATCTGAAGGGGTGGTTATATCCGCTCTTTATCCTGATCTCGAGGCCAGGGTGTTGGAGGCAC
Source organism: Bufo bufo (assembly GCF_905171765.1). Classification (NCBI taxonomy): domain Eukaryota; kingdom Metazoa; phylum Chordata; class Amphibia; order Anura; family Bufonidae; genus Bufo; species Bufo bufo. The sequence goes on from NC_053389.1 coordinate 803,675,898, forward strand.
AGGAGGATGCTCCGGACTCTTGTCCTCAGGGGAAATTGTTTGTTCCCCCCGAATTACGTCACAAGGTGTTCGAGGAACATCACTGTACGGTGCTTGCTGGGCACCCTGGGAGCAGATCGACTATCGATCTCATCTCTCGCAGATTCTGGTGGCCGGGGTTGCGTAAATGTATTAAGGACTATGTGTCAGCCTGTGGTACCTGTGCACGTGCTAAGGTGACACATACTCGGCCTTCCGGATCTCTGCTTCCATTGCCCATCCCGTCCAGACCTTGGACCCATTTGTCCATGGATTTTATCACGGATTTACCGAATTCTTCAGGAAAGACCGTGATTCTGGTGGTTGTCGATCGTTTTAGTAAAATGGCACACTTTATTGCATTACCTAGTCTACCCAATGCTAAAACTCTTGCGCAGGTGTTTGTTGATAACATCGTGAAACTACATGGCATTCCCTCTGATGTGGTGTCCGATAGAGGGACTCAGTTTGTTTCCAGATTTTCGAGAGCGTTCTCTACTCTTCTGGGTGTACAATTGTCCTTCTCTTTGGCTTTTCATCCTCAGTCGAACGGACAGACGGAGCGCACTAATCAGAATCTGGAGACTTACTGGAGATGTTTTGTTTCAAAGAATCAGGAAGAGTGGTCTTCATTTTTGTCGTTAGCTGAGTTTGCTATAAATAACCGTAGACAGGAATCCACTGATAAGTCGCCGTTTTTTGGGGCATATGGTTCCATCCACAGTTTGGTACATTTTCTGGTGCTCATAATTCCGGCGTTCCTGAGGAGGAACGATTTTCCTCTTCTTTGTCTTCTGTTTGGCGGAAAATCCAAAATAACCTGGAAAAGATGGGCAACAGGTATAAGCGTGCGGCTGACAGGAGACGTATGAGTGGTCCGGACCTGAGAGTGGGTGATTCTATGTGGCTGCCTACAAGAAACATTAAACTTAAGGTACCTTCTTGGAAGTTGGGACCAAGATTTATTGGTCCATATAAGATCACTGCCATTGTTAACCCTGTAGCCTTCCGTCTTGAACTTCCTCAGGCATTAAAAATCCGTAACGTATTTCATAAATCGTTGTTAAAGAAATGTGTTGAACCTGTTGAGTCGCCCTCCTTGTCTCCCGCTCCTGTCATGGTGGACGGCAATATGGAATTTCAAATCAGCAAGATTGTGGACTCCCGAGTTCTCCGGAGATCCCTTCAGTATCTCGTTCATTGGAGAGGGTACGGACCAGAGGAGAGGATCCAACGACCGATGTTAATGCTAGTCGTCTGGTGAGAGCATTCCACAGAGCTCATCCTGATAAGGTTGGTCCTGGGTGTCCGGAGGTCACCCGTAGAAGGGGGGGGTACTGTCACACCGGTGACAGGTTTGAGAAGATCTGAAAGATTATCTGCTCATTAGTGATCTGACAGCATCTTTTGGTTTCACTTTGTCTGTGTGTTGCTTGTATGTCCACACCTCCTGTTCAGGTGTGGATCATGTGACCTTTACCTTCCCCTATTTAGTTTGACTCCACCCATCACTCCTTGCTCTGGATAGCTTCATTTGGTGTTGGAAGAGCTGGAGTGTGGTTCTAGTTGAAGTCCTGATCATCCATCATCCATCATCCTTAGAAGTTAAGTGTTCCGCTTGTTGTGTTTTGTATTCCCCCCCCCCCCTGTTGTTTACTAGGCCTCAGTGAGACGCTGCTTCCTTCACCTGGGAAGGAGCGGGTTGTCTCTGCCCTGTCATAAGTCTAGGGCTTCTGAGGGCCACCAGGGTTTTCTAGGTTCCTGTGTATGGGCATCTCTACCATCGAGAGGTGCCCATACGGATAGGAGTTAGGGCCAGGAGCAGGGTTTCATAGGTGGTGACCCTTTTCCTTCCCTAGTGGTGAGGCCTAGTGTCTTTTCCCTTCCGTCTTGTTGTCTTTTGGTGTTCTCCCCTACAACATCCGTGACAGGCTAGTGATGAACGAACATCAGCCGGTATGGTTCGCGAATGCGCGGTCGTGATAAAATGTTAGCAAACCGCGCGTTTGCGGCTGGCCCTATTGACTTTAATGGCAGGCGAACCTTATAAATCTTCAGGTCATATTTGCAGCCACCAAATACTTACTGGAGGTGCACAAATAGTCCCACAACATAGACAGTGACATACCAGAGGTTGCTCATTGGCAAAAATTCCCACAAAAAATATGTATTTTAATCAGGGGCCATTTTTATGCGTCTTAAAGGGAAACTCTCAAAAATGTGCCCTGCTGGAGCCTAGAAAATTTTTATTTTAGGCCACAGGAGTACAGGCCCCAAACATTAGCCATTCACCTGACAGAAAAGAACTTGTGATTATGTGGCTGGAGGCAGGCGATAAATCCCAGTGGGTCCCCTTGAGGCATTTTTGTACATTTACATGTCCCTCTGTGGCTCCTACATGGTATAATGACCACCAGTGGCCCCTATACAGTATAATGGCCACTAGTGGCCCTTCACACAGTATAAAGACCCCCCCATGCCCCCAAACACAGTATAAGTACCCCCAGTGGCCCCACACACAGTATATAATGACCCCACAGTGGCCCTTTATTCAGAATAATAACCTCAGTCGCTCCCCCCATTCAGAATAATGACCCCCAGTGGCCCCCACACTTGGGGTTATACTGTATGGAGGGGGCACTGGGGGTCATTATACTGTATGGTGGTCACTGGGGGTCATTATATTGAATGGGGTCTCTGGTTGTCATCATACTTAATGGAGGGCAATTGGGGATCATTATATTAAATGGGGGGCACTGGAGGTCATTATACTGTGTAAGGGGCCCTCACAGTGTAATGACCCCCCTCACATACCTATCATTGCTGGAGCGCAGGGGAGCCGGCGGTCCTGTCATTTACTAACTGCAGCTCCCTGCGCTCCTGCTCTCCTCCGGCCCGCTGCAGCAGTGAGACACACGTCATGACGTCACTGCTGGGCCGGGCCTGGAGGAGAGAAGGAGCTGTGCAGTGATGTAGCTAGAACTGACTGGGCCCCACAGAAAATTTTAGTACGCCCCCCACCCACCCCAGTGGGTTCACATCACGTTTTTCCTATCGGTTTGATGTATACAAATGTGCAGCAAGAAATGGCTGCCAGATCGGGTTCTTTTATAGGGTGGGGATGTGTCTATGTGCTTGTGCTGAAACGTCTCAATTGGCTGTCCTATCCCACCTGATGGATGTGTCAAAGTTCGGAGCAATGCAAAAGAATATGGCGCTGGCGGACATCGCCATATGTTTGCATGTAAGGCGAATCGCGAACGCGCAGGGCAATCTCTAATCCTGGTAACTGAAGGCTGAAAAACCCAGAAGCGCACTTCCGGGTTAAACCCGGATCACCGTGCGGTGATTGGTGATGCTGGTAATTAATTGTAATAGGCTGGGTCTCTCTGAAGAGAACCCAGCATATTAGAAGTGCAGTTCCTATATTGTCCAGCAGGCCAATATAGGAAATCAGTAATTTATGTAATACTATACACCATATTGGTGTATAGAAATCATCTATATAAAAATTTAAATATTATATATATATATATATATATATATATATATATATATATATATATATAAATCACCCCCTCCCCCCTTCATTGCTTAGAATAATAAAAATGAATGCATATATATATAATTATGGGTAGTGTTGAGCGAACTTGCGATTTGCAAGTTCAGCGTTCGGGTTATCTAGGAATTCTGTAATGGATTCCGTTACCACTGAATCTGACCATAACGGAATTCTATGACGGCATGCACCACGGAAAACTATAAGAGGCATTCCGCCCTAATATTTCAGTAAAAGTTCGGATTCGGTGTTCAGCGCTTTCTTGGCGCTTTTTGAAAGGCTGCAGAGCAGCCAATCAACAAGCGGATAACTGTGTCCTTAGAAGCCATCACAGACATGCCTACTATTGGCATGGCTGTGATTGTCCAGAGCAGCATGTGACCCAGCCTCTATATAAGCTTGAGTCACATAGCGCTGCACGTCACTCTGCTGTTACTAGTGTAGGGAGAGGATGCTGCTGGACTTGTGATTTCAGGGAGAGAATAGGAGAGAATCTAAACCTCAGCGATCTACAAAGAAATAGTTGTGTGGGTGCAGGGCACTATCGTTTTACCCTGCCCTGAGCTCATTGACAAAAAAAATAAAACTTTCATAATTCTGTTAGTTAGGTGGGCGGCGGCAGCCATTTTATGCAAGCTCAGTGCACCAGCACTGCATATGTGCTTTTGGGATATTGCAAATCACCATTTTTTTGGCAATCTACAACATCTGAATTAGTCTCTGTGTAATTTAAGCTAGAAATACACCCATCATTTTCTGAGGTTTTAAAAACACACATTTTTGACATTAAAACACTATTTTCAGGCCTTGCAGCATCAGCACGTATAAAATTACAGGCTTATATACTGCTGTCAAATTCAGTTGTTAAACAAACACTCGTTTGGGCAAAAAAAATTTAGTTGGCAGCCTTTGATGCAGATGTCATTTTTAGATACACCCTTAATACATTTGGGTTAGATTAAGAGATTTGAAATACCGCCATTTGGTGCACCAATATTAAATTTAGGCCTACACTGCTTCAGGCAGTGTGAGATATACCCTCTACATACAGGGGTTTGATTCAGGCATTTGAAATACAGCCATTTGAAATACAACCATTTTGGGCAAAGAAATATTTAATTTAGGCCTACACTGGTTCAGGCCCTGTGAGATACACCCTCTACATACAAGGGTTTGAATCAGGCATTTGAAATACAGCCATTTGAAATACAGCCATTTTGGGCAAAGAAATATTTAATTCAGGCCTACATTGGTTCAGATCGTGTGAGATACACCCTCTACATACAGGGGTTTGATTCAGGCATTTGAAATACAGACATTTGAAATACAGCCATTTTGGGCAAAAAAATCTTTAATTGAGGCCTAGTCTGGTTCAGGCCGTGTGAGATACACCCTTTACATACTGTCGTTCTATTCTACTATTAATTAAACACCCATTTAGGACAAGATCCTAAATTCGAAAAATATGAGGAGAGCGTCAAATAAGGGACTTGGCCCAGGTCGTGGTGCTGCTGGTGGAGCTCCTATTGCAGGGAGAGGACGTGGTTGATCTGTGCCAGCTGCACGCACAAGTGAAACCCCTTCCTCAGGTGCGAGTAGGAGACAAAACCTGCAGCGGTATTTGGTCGGGCCTAATGCTGCGCTACAAATGGTGATGTCACGACGGGGAGTGGGGGAACCTCCCATTGCGCAATGCTCTGGCTACCAGGCTGAAATGCAGGGAAAATGGAGCTGGTCACCTCCTAACGCTTCCCTCAACAGGCCCTAGTCTCCTAACTGTATAAGCTCCCTTCAGTGGTAAGATGACTCATACCCACGTGCCTAGAGACCTAGGAATCCCTGCATTGCCCTACAGATGATGACAGGGCAGAGAATACCTGTGCATCCACGACACGGATGACAGGCGTCTCCAGAGGCCCAGTAGCTGACAGGATGCAAGACTATGGGTAAATCAGTACGGGAGGTAAGTCACACAGCAACATAACAATGCTATAAACACTTACCTGCCACAGCCGAGATGGGCGGAGGCTTCAGGCTGGGAAACCCACAGTCTTGCCTTCGCTTAAACCCCTCCGGGAAAGCTAGCCCCTTCCGGAGCAATCACACCACCATGCGAACCTCCAAACAGGGACCACACCAAAACTACAACAAAACCAGAGAGGAGGGGTACAGGAAACAGACACAAATAATAACAACTAAGGGTGGCTCACACAGCATGACACATTCAGCCAGGGAGCAGAGCTCCAACACAGACTGACAACAAGCAAACTCAAACTAACCTCAAGCTCCACCACACCAACATATAAGGAGACCTGAGGTCACACCCACCACACTCCAACAAGTTTAACCCCGTGCACACCAAATCAGGGAAAACACCATTAAACGTTGCCGCAGGCAACTAAATGAAGCCACGACCTTAACACAAGGTTGTGACAGGTGAGGCTTGAACATGTACAGGTGATAGTAGATTGGGTTGCTGACAGTGGATCCAGTTCCTTCACATTGTCTCCCACCCAGTCTCCTTCTGAAAGACCACAGTTGGCACCTGCAGCCAATGTCCATCAGTCTTTCACCTCACCCCCTTGCAAATCAGCCAAGCAGTCTGAGCCCCAAGTCATGCAACCGTCTCTTCTGCTTTTTAATGACTGTTAGCAGGGTTTCCCAGGGCCATCCACCTAGCCCTGCCCCAGAAGTGGAAGAGATTGAGTGCACCGATGCCCAACCACTTATCTTTCAAGATGAGTACATGGGAGCACCATCGCAGCACGTCTCGGATGATGACGAAACACAGGTGTCAACTGCTGGGGCTTTCGAAAGTGTGCAGACCGACAAGGAAGACAGGGGTGAAGACTGGGTGGAAGATGATGTGGAGGACGATGAGGTCCTCGACCTCACATGGAATCAAGGTCATGCGAGTGACCTATGTAGTTCGGAGGAAGAGGCAGTGGTCGCACAGAGCCACCAGCACAGCAGAAGAGGGAGCAGGGTGCAAAAGCGGAGCGGCCGTCCTGTAGACAGTACGCCTGCTACTGCCCACCGCAGCAAGGGACTGAGCACACCAAAGCCAGCTCCAAGGAGTTCCCTGGCGTGACAGTTCTTCAGACAATGTGCTGACGACAAGACATGAGTGGTTTGCACGCTGTGCAATCAGAGCCTGAAGCGAGGCATAAACGTTCTGAACCTAAACACAACCTGCATGACCAGGCATTTAAGTGCAAAGCTCGAGCTGCAGTGGAGTAGACACCTCAAAAACCAAGAAAGGTCTCTGGATCCTCCTGCTTCCTCTTCTGCTGCAGTCTCGGCCTCTTCAGTGCCACCTGCCACCCCACAAACAGAGGATCTGCCAGCAACACAAACACCTGTGTCACAAGCATCTCCACAATGTCCCACGGAAGCGTTTAGCTCTCCATCTCCCAAGCGCTGGAGAGGAAGAGGAAGTACTCCCCTACCCACCCGCGATCCCTAGCCCTGAATGCCAGCCTTTCTAAATTACTATCCTTTGAAATGCTTTCATTCCATCTGGTGGAGACGGATAGTTTTAAAGGCCTTATGGCGGTGGCTGTCCCACAGTACGTCGTGCCCAGCCGCCACTACTTTTCAAGGCGAGCCATCCCTTCCCTGAACCACCAAGTGGTGGACAAAATCAGGTGTGCACTGCGCAACGCCATCTGTGGCAAGGTGCACCTGATTACGGATACGTGGACCAGTATGCACGGTCAGGGCTGTTATATATCCATAACAGCACACTGGGTTAATGCAGTGGCGGCTGGGCCTGAGGCAGAGAGCAGTTTGGCGCATGTCCTTCCACCACCAAGGATTGCAGGGCGCTTCAGTTTGCCTCTTGTTGCTTCCTCCTCCTACTCTGCTTTCTCATCCTCTACCAGCTCCTCATCCGGTCAGCGTAACACCTTCACCACTAACTTCAGCACAGCCAGGGGTAAACGACAGCAGGCAGTTTTAAAACTTATCTGTTTGGGGGACAAACCCCACACCACGCAGGAGCTGTGGACGGGCCCTGAACAACAGACCGATGAGTGGTTTGTGCCAGTCAGCCTCAAGCCCGGCCTGGTGCTGTGCGATAATGGGCAAAATCTTGTAGCAGCTCTGGGACTAGCCGATTTGACGCATATCCCTTGCCTGGCGCATGTGCTGAATTTGGTGGTGCAGAGATTCCTTAAAAATTACCCCGATATGTCAGAGCTGCTGCATAAAGTGCGGGCCGTCTGTGCGCGCTTTCGGTGTTCTCACCCTGCTGCTGCTCGCCTGTCAGCGCAACTTTGGCCTTCCCGCTCACCGCCTCATATGCGACGTGCCCACAAGATGGAACTCCACCTTGCACATGCTGGCCAGACTGTGCGAGCAGCAGCAGGCGATAGTGGAGTTTCAGCCGCAGCACGCACGGGTGAGTCGCTCGGCCGAACAGCACCACTTCACCACCAATGACTGGGCCTCCATGCGAGACCTGTGTTCCTTGTTGCGCTGTTTCGAGTACTCCACCAACATGGCAAGTGCTGATAACGCCGTTCTCAGCGTTACTATCCCACTTATACGCCTCCTTGAAAAAATGCTCCTGGCAATGATGGAGGATGTGGCACAGGAGGAGGAGGAGGAAGAGGGATCATTTTATAGGTTTTCCGGCCAGTCATTCCCAAGTGGCTCCGAGGGTGGGTTCCTGCACCCACAAACCCAAGGTACACAATTGTCCAGCCAGGGCACAGTTCTGGAGGATGACAAGGTGAAGGATGAGAGGAGGTGTCACGGCGGGGAGTGGGGGAAACCCCCCACCGTGCAGTGTCAAAGGGTAAAGGGGATCAGCCTGTTCAAAATGAGTTATTAGGGAGCAGGGCACCTCCTACCGCATCCCTAATCCTCTCCCTGACTCCTCACCATATGAGCGGACCCCGATGGTGGGACGGCTCATACACTGGATACCTAATATCCTGAGTCGCCCTGGAAATCCCTCACTTAGGAGCAGGGGAGAGACTACCTGTTCATCCACAACACTGAGGAACAGGAGTCTCTAACTAAGGCCAGGCTGCAAGGAGGGGAAACACATACAGCAAAAGGAGATGGCAGGTAAGTGAAACCAGTAACACACTTACCTGCCACAGACACACTGACTGGAACCCGTGCACAAGTGCTAGTGTCCACACCAACATTAAAGGACACAGCACACACCACGAACCACACAGGAACCCAGGATATCCATAGCTGCAATAAACGTGAGCCACCATAAGAAAATCTATGACCTCAAGCGTGGCCCTCACTGGACAGATGGAATAACCAGACAAGGAGCTTAACTCCAGCACACACCAAGGCTGGAGTAGAACTGACTCCTGACCTAAAGCCACAGGTATAAGAAGCCCAAGTGACCACACCCACACACCCACACACCCATGAACCCATAAACCCAGTGTTCACAAAACACTAGGAAGGGAGTTAACCCTTCAAACACCAGACAAGGGAAGGAAGCCACTTAAAGGGGAAGTGCACACACAAGCATACTAATCCACATGTTACCACCGGCAACAGCATGCATGTGCAACCATGTTCCGGCAATCACCCAGAAGGCCGAGACACTGCCACCGCATGCTCTCACAGCAACACGTTGCCGCAGGCAACCGCAAGTGTGGCAACAGTGTCACAGCGCAAACCAAAGGCCCTGACAGGAGGAGATGGAGGAGGAGGAACCATGTTCACAGCAGGGTGGCACCCAGACCAGCTCATGGCCATCACTGGTGCGTGGATGAGGGGATACAGAGGACACAGACAATACACCTCCCACAGAGGACAGCTTTTCGTTGCCTCTGGGCAGCCTGGCACACATGAGCGATTACATGCTGCAGTGACTCCGCAACGACCGCCGAGTTGCCCACATTTTAACTTGTGCGTATTACTGGGTGGCCACGCTGCTGGATCCCCGTTACAAGGACAACGTACCGTCCTTAATTCCGTCACTGGAGCGTGATCGTAAGATGCGCGAGTACAAGCGCATGCTGCCGCGTCCTCAAACTCCTACTCCATATGGAACTCCACTTCGAAAATCAATTTTTTTTTTTTTTTTACATATTTTATTTTATAGAATTTCACTACTTTGTCATTAACATTTTCTGGTAAAATTCACCAATTTTTGGGTGTATAGGTCCACTGCTATACCTAGTAGGCCGGTTAACAAAATAAAATAAAATTGTGAGTTGCATTTTCTGGTGAAATTCAGCAATTTTTTGGTGGGAAGTACCACTGCTATACCTATTAGACCGGTAAAAAAGCAACAACATTTGTCAGTTACATTTTAGGGTCAAATTCGCCAATTTTTGGGTGTAACCTAGTTGGCAGCTTAATAAATTTCAATAATTTTTATTTTACATTAGGGTGACAATAAACAATTGTTTTCCATCATAGACCCCTGCTCTACCAAGTAGACAGGTTAATAAAGGTCTGCAATTTTTCTGTTACATTATTGGGTTCACATTATACAATTTTAGACGTGAATAAACCCCTGCTCTGCATAGGTGACAGGGAATAAAATTTCTGAAATGCTTCTTTAATTGATGCTCGCCACCTCCTTTGATTCAATGCTTAAACTTAAATAAGTGGTACCACATTTAAGCTTCAATACTTTGTCCCACATTTCCGCTATACTCTTTTGGCCAATATTTGCGCCTCAATAGCTTTTCCCACAATTCCGCTTGACTCTTTTGGCCCACATTTGGGCTTCTGTAATTTGTCCCACATTTGCGCCTCAATAGCTTTTCCCACATTTCTTCTCGATCCCAATTTTTTTTTTTAAATTAATCTCCCTTAAATTTGGTCTCTTTTTCTCACACTCCCTGTCCGGCCTGGAACCCTGATTCCCTGCCACCTGTAATCACCATGGTAGGCGCATGAAAAAACATTGAAAGTGGATGGTGAACATCACAGGGACATGCGACATGGTGGGGTGGGGCAGTAAGTATGCACACGCCTACACAAACTAACTGACAGGGGTCAGCCCCTGCAACGTCTGGATCTCCAAATTGGGCACATGGCCTGAGCTTGCCCTTCACCCCTTGGAGGTGCTGGCCTGCCCTGCAGCCGGTGTATTGTCTGAACGTGTGTTTATCACGACTGGAGGGTTATATTTCCCAATGTTTTGGGGTGCACCCTAATTTAAAAAAATAAAAATAAATTTTAAAACAAAAAGCAGTGTAGGCTACCTCCTCCTCCACCGCCACCGCCACCGCTACTTCCACCTACACCGCCACATCCACCGCCTCCTCAACCTCCTTCTGCATATGGACCTGGTCCTCCTAGAGCAAGATTATTATTTTTTATTTTTACGTATTTTATGTTGTTTAAAGTCATTTCCCTATCCACATTGGTTTGCAGAGCACTTGCCATGCTCTTAACCACATTTTGATGACATTTGCAGCCCTCTAGCCCTTTCCATGACATTTTTACAGCCACTTTAGTGCTCAAAAGTTCGGGTCCCCATTGACTTCAGTAGGATTCGGGTTCGGGGTCAAGTTCGGGTCTCGAACTCAAACTTTTTTCCGAAACCGTCGAACCCGAACATCCAGGTGTCCGCTCAACTCTAAACGTAACCACAGGCCTATGTGTTTGATCCATCTGTGGGGCTGTGGGGGCTTTTTTACCAGAACGGGGTATGCACTTGTGGCGGCACAATGAGTTTGTACTGGAGTTATTACGGTTTATTCTGGAACATAATGTGTTTTTGTTTAATGGCCGCCTGTTCCACCAGCTCAGGGGAGTGGCAATGGGTAGCCCATGTGCACCGACCTTTCCCAATCTCTACCTGGGCTGGTGGGAACGGAAAACGTTTTTTACTGAGGAGGAAAACAGATGGATCAAACACATAGGCCTGTGGTTACTTTATATCGACGGCGTGCTGATCCTATAGTCTGGGAGTGTGAATGACTTTAAAGACTTTGTCACTGACCTGAATAAGAATGACCTGGGACTATATTTCACGTCGGAAATCCATCAAAACCACATTACCTTTTTAGATCTTAACATCTTTAAGGATCCTGAAGGGAATATAGGCACACGTCTGTTCCGGAAGGACACAGCCACTAATAGCCTCCTACGTTGGGACAGCTGCCATCTTGTAGCTCTGAAAAAGCAGAAACTGCTCTAGGATGGCAGACTACCGGGTGGCGGCTAGGGACATTCAGAGTAGGTTTACAGATATAAAATCTCAGGGACTGTCCATCAAACAAGAGGGGGATGAGCCGGGCCGCATCACTGGCCAAGTGATAATGCATTAAATGGAGCGACCCCACCCACAGGGGCTAAAAATTGATTGGACATGCTGGATTTCAACATGTCTGATCCTATGTTCCTGCAGGAGATAAGACTCTACCAGAGGTGTCTAGCAGTGACTTATTTCCCTCTCTCTATTAATATTCTTCATAAATGTGACCGTCATCAATAATTTACTCTTTTCTACTCACCACTTTCCCTTCACACCTGGCCATGAACATTCTTCTCAGGGGTTCCTTCAGCCATTTATGGTACATCCCAGGCACATGGTCCAGTCCGTTGAATAACCCACTAGAGATAGACATCAGTTCTTCATAGTCTTCTGCCGTTGCAGGCGAAAAATCAATTTTTGGAACTGAAGTCAGAACCGACATGGTGTCACTGCGCGATATAGACCAGAGTCTCAGCTGAAAGGAGAAGAGAAAAAGTTTAATCAGGCAAAGTCTACCATCATTCCTGAGATTGATAGGGTTCCCAGCAGTCAGTCAGACACTTTCCGATACTTGTCCCTTATACTGGGAATACGTTTTAATCTTGGTACAAATCCTTTCACCAATCACAACTGAGATTTTTTTGCAGGTTGGATAGTAAAAAAACCTGTTGTTATGAAAGACTCTTTGAAGCCTCTCACACCCTCTGAGCTTAAAAAAAAAAAAAGAAAACATGTATCTCACATCCGCATGCTGTGCATTGGTCTATAACTGCTTCTCGGTGTAATAAATGGTATACAACCCCCTGATACACGTACTGTACATAAGGCATTGGTACACATTTTGATCAGAGTGCATAAGCCCACTCACCACGCCAAGGTTGTCTCCTCGAGTGGGACCTACACTGCGAATGCCCCTCCTGGGAGAGCAGCCCCTGGATGAGTGAGTGACAGAACTCGAGAGCCTGGTATGGAAGGAGCTTTGGCTAGACAACGCCTACCAGGCACTCTGGTGGTACTCGATTCGGCACTACCCCTGGATGGCTGATCATAACAGGCCCGAGGGTGATCATTACGATGGCCCTGGCCTGTTGTTTGAGGCCTTCGCTGAACCAAAGTTTGGAAATGCTGGAGAGTCCCGGTTCTGGGATATCTATGACTACAGGGAGGCTATGCATGATTGGGCTACAGCGAGAGAGGTGAGACAAGACCTGGCATCTCTAGTGACAATGGAGTGGGAGCTGGAGCAGGATTACCAATACCATCTCAGCTCAATTTGGCCCCAATATACACTGCAGGAGAGCTGGGTGGCATTCCCAGACCTACAACCCTACAGCTGGGAAGACCTGACTGAGGTATCCCCTGCTTCACTACCAGCTGCGGAGGTAAGGGACCTCATAGACTGTTCCTGGGTGGACCCCCAGTCGGCGGGTGGAGATGGGACCGAGGTCTCTCTACCGGCCCTTCAGGGATACTGGGCAGCCGGCCCAGATCCACAACTACAGCCAGAGTTCCCGAGAGTAGGGTCAGTCGGTCCTACTCCCCAGCGGTCAAGTATGTTATTGGGAGAGCAGACAACCAGTCTCTCTCCCCAGCGGCAGTTAGCCTCACGGGAAGAGGAGATTGTAGGTCCCTCGTCCCCGCAGCAACAAGCATCACAGAGAGTGGAGACGGTCAGTCCCACTACCCAGCACCAAGTGGCATTACCAGGAGTCGAGACAGTCGGTCTGACTCCCCAGCGGCAGCTTACCCTACAGGGAGAGGAGATAACCAGTCTCTCTCCCCAGCAGCAGCCTGAAATACCGGAAGAGGAGACAGCTGGTCTCTCTTCTCAATTAATAGAGGGACCTCATAGACTGGTCCTGGAAGGAACCCCAACTGGCAGGTGGAGATGGGACCGAGGTCTCTCTACCGACCCTTCAGGGATGCTGGACAGCCGGCCCAGATACCCAACTGCAGCTGGAAGTATCAGGAGGGATGACAGTTGGTCCTGCTCCTCAGCAGCAGATGCTTAACCTGGTCCTGGGGGTATTGGAGGAGAAAGCAATACCCACTGATAGTGATGGATGAACATCGTCCGGGACGGTTTGCGAACGCGATCGTGCGAACGCGATCAAATGTTCGCAACCCGCAAGTACGCGGCGGGCCCCATTCACTTTAATGGCAGGCGAACCTGAAAAAACTTCAGCTCATCTTTGCAGCCAGCAAACACTTACTAGAAGTACACAAATAGTCCCACAACATGGACAGTGATATACCAGAGGGGGATCATTGGCAAAAATTCCCACAAAAAAAATGTATTTTAATCAAGGGCCATTTTTATGCATCTTAAAGGGAAACTATCAGAAATGTGCCATGCTGGAGGCTAGAAACTTTTTATTTCCTATCGGTTTTTATGTATACAAATGTGCAGCACTCCACGTTTTTGTATTCTGCAGAGTCTATTAAAAAAATGCATATGTTAACGTAAATTTTATTTCTACCATGGAACTGTATGGTTAACGGACGCCACTGTGCGGCATCAGTCTGAGGCATCTGTTAACGCATATATTTTTGGTATACAATAAATGGATGGCAAAAATAGGATGTGAAACCAGCCCAAGTATCAGAATAAGCACCAGTACAAACCGGAGCAGCGTGGCGGAGAGGGGAGGCCGCCATGTACTGACAGAGCGCTACCTGGTCCTGGTGGTCAGGATCATTTTCTACTGGGAAATACAGGGCACAGTATAATACACTAGAATCTATATAATATAAAGATATTATCCCTACCCCTGAATAATAATACAATTAGGTGGTCATTTATTATATAGAAATACATCTATGTTAGGTGTATTTCTGACACAGATTGTGGCGCACAGGTCCTTAGCACCGCAATCTGCATCTTTTTCCCGCTCATGCCAGGTCTAAAAAAGGATGGCGTGGGCAGGGAAAGGGATACAGTTATGGCCATCCAGATATTGGATTCCACTGCCATACATTGACCGGAAAACACCTCTGCATAGTGAACGGATAACACCGCCATACTATGACCGGATAACACTGCCGTGACGGGATAAAAGAGTATAAGAGGGCACAATACAGGGAATTACTAGGGGCACTGCACAGGGTGTGATAAGAGGGCACAATGCAGGGTGTAAGGGGGCACAGTAGGGGGTGAGGGGCACAGTACAGGGTGGGGGGCACAGTCACATGACCCTGTGATATTAGAAGGTCCTTATAGTGAATGTGGTTCATACGCCACTTTAATGTGAAGCAGAAGAGTGAGACAAGGGTGTGATTATGTGGCTAGAGATAAAAAATTTAACTGTCAGCCAGTGCAGGCCCCGAAAATTAGCCAATAGGCATTCACCTGACAGCAAAGAACTTTGGATTCTGTGGCTGGAGGTACATTAGGCGGTCACAGGATAAATATGTAACTGTCGGCCAGTGCAGGCCCCAAAAATTAGCCAATAGGCATTCACTTGACAGCAAAGAACTGTCACCGCCACTTCTGTGAGAAGGTCTGACAGACGTTCTTCTCTACCTCTTGCATGATGTTCTTTGTTTTGGTTTCACTTTGTCATCTCATTTACTTTTCCCTGGTGTCACCTATTTAGACTAATCCTCTTTCCTTTATATTCCCTCCCATACTGCCTCACTTTGCGGTTTATACTACTTCCTGGATTGAAGTGTTCACTGCTGGAGACTTTTGTTGCTGCTTGTTCAGATAAGTCCTTTCATGTATTGTGTTTCCTTGCTGACTTGATTCTAGTTGACTCTGACTCCCTCCGTATTAAGTGCAGGGAGCCGGTGGTCGTGTCTCCTCACTATTATAGGGTTTTCAGGTGTCACACAGTCTAGGCACGAGGGCATGCAAACGTCTAAATCTTGAGACCCTTGTATGTGCTTAGCAATCAGGGTGAGCTCTTAGGGTTTTATAGGGGTTACCTTTATGCTCCTTAGTTTGGGATCAAGCCAGTCGGATGTTTATCCATAACTTCCAGCTATCTGCAACATCATCCGTGACATTATAAACCGCCATTACTGTCTTAAGCATGGATCCAGTTTCAGCCTTGATTGACCGCATGCAAGGTCTTTCACTGGAGGTAGCATATCTCCGTAAAACTGTGTCTCAGTTTCAGGTGACTGGTTCTGCTTGCGTTCATGGAGTTTGTTCCGAGCCTAAGATCACTCTTCCGGATACGTTCTCCGGGGGTAGTGAGAATTTTGTTCGCTTTAGAGAGGTTTGCAAACTCCATTTTCGCCTACTTCCTCATTCCTCTGGTGATGAGGAGCAGAGGGTGGGGATCATCATCTCGCTGCTCAGGGATAACGTTCAGTCTTGGGCCTTTTCACTGCCGGTAGGGGCACGGCCCCTCCGATCGGTGGATGAATATTTTGTAGCCCTGGGGCAGATATATGATGACCCGGATTGTATTGCTCTGGCTGAATCTAAACTGCGTCTTTTATGCCAGGGTAAACAGTCCGCAGAGATATATTGTTCTGAAATTCGGAGATGGGCAGCTGATACTGGTTGGAACGATGCTGCACTCCGAAGTCAATTTTGCCATGGTCTTTCGGAGGGATTGAAAGATGCATTTGCTTTTCATGAGAGACCTGCCTCGTTGGAGTCTGCCATGTCTCTAGCTGTTCGTATTGACAGGCGTCTTAGAGAGAGAGGAGAGACCACTCCTTCCTGTCATATTCAGCCCAAGGACAGTGGGGCTGTCTCATTCAGTATGCAGGGGTCTCAGTCTCTCTCAATCCCCTCTGAGCAGGAGGCCATGCAGCTGGGTTTGCTTGCCTCTGATAGTAGAGGATTCAGCTCTCAGAGGAGGGTTTGTTTCTGTTGTGGGGGTATAAATCATTTGGCTAATGTTTGCCCCTCTAGGAGATTCAGGGAGTTTTGAGGGTAATAAAGAAACAAAAGAAAAAAACCCTTTAAAAACTTTCCATTTGCTACTATTGGCATGGTTGATGCGGAAATTGAAGGTTTGCCGTTTGCTTGTAGTTCCCGTTTTCTCCTACCTGCCAGGGTGGCGCTAGACAGCAAGAACATTGTTTGTGAGATTTTTGTAGATAGTGGAGCAGCTGTCAATCTCATTGATAATCAATTTGCTATAACGCATGGTTTCCAGGTATGCACTTTGGAAAAGGATATACCTGTTTTTGCTATCGATTCCGCTCCACTTTCTCAAAAATCGTTAAAGGGCATAGTTCACAATATCCGTTTGACTGTGGGTGATGCTCATGTTGAGGATATGTTATGTTTCGTCCTAAGCGGATTACCTACTCCTCTAGTGTTGGGGCTACCCTGGCTCACTAAACATAACCCACCATTGATTGGCAAGCAAGGCAAATAAATGGTTGGAGTGACTTTTGCAGAGAGAATTGCCTCATGGCGTCTCTTTAAGAGATTTCTACCAAGACTGTACCATCTTTTCTCTCTGAATTTTCCGAGAGTGGTGTCCAGGAGCTGCCCCCTCACTGGGAGTACGATTGCCCTATTAATCTCATCCCAGGCGCCAAGCTGCCAAAATCACGTTTATACAATCTCTCCCAACCTGAAAGAGTCGCTATGCGTACTTATATCTCTGAGAGCCTGAGAAAGGGACACATCCGACCCTCGAAGTCACCTGTTGCCGCAGTTTTTTTTTTTGTTAAGAAACAAGATGGTTCTTTAAGACCTTGTCTGGATTTCAGGGAGCTGAACTGTATCACAATTTGTGACCCATATCCGCTTCCTCTGATCCCGGACCTGTTTAACCAGATTGTTGGGGCTAAAGTTTTTTCTAAGTTGGATTTAAGAGGGGCATACAACCTAGTCAGGGTCAGGGAAGGGGACGAATGGAAGACGGCCTTCGATACCCCTGAGGGTCATTTCGAGAATTTGGTTATGCCCTTTGGTTTGATGAATGCTCCGGCCATCTTCCAACATTTTGTGAACAGCATTTTTTATCATTTAATGGGTAAATTTGTACTGGTGTATCTAGATGACATTTTGATTTTTTCTCCTGATTTCAAAACTCAGAGGGACCCCCTACGTCAGGTCTTGCTCATTCTGCGGGAGAATGAATTGTACGCTAAACTGGAAAAATGTGTGTTTGCGGTTCCGGAGATTCAATTTCTTGGTTTTCTTCTCTCCGTTTCTGGTTTTCGCATGGACCATGAGAAGGTCCGCGCTGTGCTTGATTGGGAGCTTCCTGAGAATCAGAAGGCGCTGATGCGGTTTTTGGGTTTTGCCAATTATTACAGAAAGTTCATTTTGAATTATTCCTCTGTTGTTAAGCCACTCACTGATATGACTAAAAAGGGGGTAGATTTTTCCTCATGGTCGGTAGATGCGTTTAAGGCCTTTTCTAGTATCAAAGAGAGTTTTGCTTCCGCTCCCATTTTGGTACAACCTGATGTCTCTCTGCCTTTTATTGTTGAGGTGGACGCTTCTGAGGTGGGTGTGGGTGCGGTCTTATATCAGGGTCCATCTCCTGCCAAATGGCGACCGTGTGCTAGAGGGAGCCAGACACCCTATTACCGTGTTTACCGACCATAAGAATCTGGCCTACTTGGAATCAGCCAAGCGTCTGAACCCGAGACAGGCCAGATGGTCTTTATTCTTTTCTAGGTTTAATTTTGTTGTCACGTTCCGCCCTGGGGTTAAAAATGTGAAGGCGTGTCACGTTGTTTTCCGGGAGGGGGGAACTTTGAAGACCCGGGTCCCATTTTGGCTGAAGGGGTGGTCGTCGCTGCTCTTTATCCTGATTTGGAGGCAGAGGTTCAGGCAGCACAGGCAGAGGCTCCTGATCTTTGTTCCCCCGGGAGGTTGTTTGTGCCTCTCGCTTTACGACACAAGGTTTTTAAGGAGCACAACGATACTGTCCTTGCTGGGCACCCAGGGAGTAGAGCCACAGTAGATCTTATTGCTCGGAGATTCTGGTGGCCAGCTCTTCGTAAGACGGTTGAGGGTATTGTTGCAGCCTGCGAGACCTGTGCTCGTGCCAAGGTCCCTCATTCACGGCCATCGGGTTCTCTCTTCCCGTTACCCTTTCCTTCCTGTCCTTGGACGCATCTGTTCATGGACTTCATTACAGACCTACCTCGTTCCTCAGGGAAGACTGTGATTCTGGTGGTAGTCGAGCAAAATGGCGCATTTCATTCCCTTTCCTGGGTTACCCAATGCTAAGACGTTGGCGCAAGCGTTTGTTGATCACATTGTTAAATTGCATGGCATTCCTTCAGACATTGTTTCTGATAGGGGCACGCAATTTGTTTCCAGATTCTGGAAGGCCTTCTGTTCTTGCTTGGGGATTCAGTTGTCATTTTCTTCTGCTTTTTTACCCGCAGTTGAATGGTCAGACCGAACGCATCAATCAGAATTAGGAGACATATCTGCGCTGTTTTGTGGCGGAGAATCAGGAGGATTGGTATTCTTTTTTGTCCCTTGCTGAGTTTGCTTTAAATAACCGTCGCCAGGAGTCCTCTGATAAGTCACAATTTTTTGGTGCATATGGGTTTCATCCACAGTTTGGGACATTCTCTGGAGAGGGGTCTTCTGGTTTACCTGATGGAGAGATTTTCCTCGTCTTTGTCATTTATTTGGCAAAAGATTCAGGGTAATCTGAAGAGGATGGGTGAGAGATATAAGCGTGTGGCGGATAAGAGACGAGTGCCTGGTCCGGACCTCAATGTGGGTGATCTGGTGTGGTTGTCTACAAAGAATATCAAACTGAAGGTTCCCTCCTGGAAGTTGGGTCCTAAGTTTATTGGGCCTTACAAGATCTTGTCCGTCATCAATCCCGTTGCCTTCCGTCTTGATCTTCCTCATACTTGGAAGATCCATAATGTTTTTCATAGGTCCCTATTAAAACCTTATGTCCAACCCACTGTACCCTCCTCTTTGCCTCCTCCTCCGATTTTTGTTGATGGTAATCTTGAATTCCAGGTCTTTAGGATTGTGGATTCTCGCATTATCCGCGGCTCTCTCCAATACCTTGTTCATTGGGAGGGTTATGGTCCTGAGGAGAGGACGTGGGTCCCAGTGGCAGACATTAAGGCCACTCGTCCCATCAAGGCTTTCCATAGTAATCATCCTGAGAAGGTGGGTTCTGAGTGTCCGGAGTCCACCCGTAGAGGGAGGGGTACTGTCACCGCCACTTCTGTGAGAAGGTCTGATAGACGTCCTTTTCTACCTCTTGCATGATGTTCTTTGTTTTGGTTTCACTTTGTCATCTCATTTCCTTCTCCCAGGTGTCACCTATTTAGACGAATCCTCTTTCCTTTATATTCTGCAACATCATCCGTGACAAGAACTTTGGAGTCTGTGGCTGGAGTACATTAGGTGTTCACAGGATAAATATGTAACTGTCGGCCAGTACAGGCCACAAAAATTAGGCATTCAACGGACATAAAAGGCCTTTTATGCCGCTGTATTTACCTAAGTGAGGGACCATGATTTGTTCTGGGTGGTGGCGGATATTTGTGGGCTGTCATGAGGATATTCAATCAAACGTGGTCTACTTGTCACATGTGTTGAATTCCTTGGAGATCCATGCCTCATTCATTTTTAGAAATGTGAGGTAGTCCACCCTGTCGTGAGTTAGGCGAGTGCGCTTATCGGTCACGATCCCCCCTGCTGCGCTGAATGTCCTTTCGGACAGGACACTGGACGAGAGGAAAGCCAACAGTTACAGTAGTCCAGGGGTTCATCGCGTCTCAGAGCATCCACATCGGTCATTAACCAGATGTAGTCAGACACCTGTAGGTCTAGGCGTTCCATGAGGCTGGATCTGGAGGACGGCTGTCGATGGGTTGGCTGCAAGAATGATCTCATATCCGAAATGACCAACACATGTTCAAAACACCCTCTTCTTGCATGCGCTGTTGGATTGGTACCCGCAACTGTTTCTCTGTAAGTGGAAATTCCTCTGCGAGTGCCCGCAAAAGCATTTTTCAAAGCAAGGCCTGGAAGTGCTGCATTATGACAGCCCTCTGTGATGGTGGTAACATTTCCACAATTTTGTGTTTGTACCGGGGGTCTAAGTACGATGCCACCCAGTACTGGTCCTTGCCCTTTATTCTTTTTAGACAGGAGTCCCTCTTCAAACACTGTAACATGATAGCCCCCATTTGCACTAAACTGGAAGCGGTGAAGTGGCCTGGCTCCTGCTCATCATCCAGGATAATGTCGTCCTCGTTCTCCTCCCCCCAGCCACGGGCAACACCTGTGTTCTCAGAAAGGTTTAAAGCATTCTCTTCTTGCTCCTCCTTCTCCCCAGCACTATCCTCCTCTGACTCCTCTTCAGACTCCTGTTGTTAACTTGTCTCAGATGATGTAGCCCCCCTGGGAATTTATCCAGCATTGCGGCATCCTCATCTTCCTGTTCCTGCTCCTCGATGGCTTGATCAATGACACAACGCAATGCACGCTCCAGAAAGAAGGCGTAAGGTACAATGTCACTGATGGCACCCTGGCTGCGACTGACCAGTTTGGTGATCTCATCAAATGGCCGCAGAAGTCTGCATGCATCGCTCATGAGCAGCCACTGGCGCGGTGAAAAAAACTATCTCTCCAGAACCTGTCCTGCTGCAGAGTTCGTACAGATAGTCATTAACTGCACATTTCTGCTGGAGAAGCCTATCAAGCATATACAAGGTGGAGTTCCATCGCGTCGGGCAGTCACAAATCAGACGTCTGACGGGCAGGTGGTGTCGCCACTGAATGTCAGCAAGGCAAGCCATGGCCGTGTAAGATCTTCTAAAATGGTCAGAGATTTTCCTGGCCTGCTGCAAGGCATCCTGGACCCCGGGCTATTTGGCAGCGAAACGCTGCACGACTAAGTTCAGGACGTGTGCCATGCACGGCGCGTGTGTCATTTTGCCCTGTTTCAGCGCGCTCAGCAGATTGGCACCGTTGTTGCAAACCACTTTACCAACTGTGAAATTGAGCGGGGTTAGCCACTGATCGGCCTGTGACCGCAAAGCTGAAAGGAGTGCAGGACCGGTTTGGCTCTTGTCTTCCAGGCACAACAAACGCAGCACAGCATGGCAACCTCTCACCTGGCACGTCAAATAGGTTCTGGGGATCTTGGGTGGCGCAGCAGAAGAGACGGTAGCAGCGGAAAAGAAGGAGTCAGCCGAGAAGGAGAGGGAGGATGGAGTAGGAGGAGGAGAGGCAGGCCTGCATGCAATCCGTGGCGGTAATACCAAATCTACACGGGTGCCACGGGTTGCATGCTTGACGGCCGTCAGAAGGTTCACCTAGTGAGCAGTAAAAGTTATGTACAGTGGGATGCAAAAGTTTGGGCAACCTTGTTAATCGTCATGATTTTCCTGTATAAATCGTAGCAGTAGCAGGCGTAGTGTCTAGAGGACGGCTTCTCCGCTTTTTCACCCTACTACCTCTTCTGCTGTGCTGGTGGCTCTGTGCGACCACCGCCACTTCCTCCGAACTACATAGGTCACTCGCATGACTTTGATTCCATGTGGGGTCGAAGGACTCATCATCCTCCACATCATCTTCCACCCAGTCTTCACCCCTGCCCTCCTTGTCGGTCTGCACACTTTCGAAAGCCCCAGCAGTTGGCACCTGTTCGTCATCATCCAAAACGTGCTGCGATGGTCCTCCCATGTACTCATCTTGAAAGATAAGTGGTTGGGCATCTGTGCACTCAATCTCTTCCACTTCTGGGGCAGGGCTAGGTGGATGGCCCTGGGAAACCCTGCTAACAGAATCATCAAAAAGCAGAAGAGACTGCTGCATGACTTGGGGCTCAGACTGCTTGGCTGATTTGCAAGGGGGTGAGGTGAAAGACTGATGGACATGGGCTGCAGGTGCCAACTCTGATCTTTCAGCAGGAGACTGGGTAGGAGACAATGTGAAGGAACTGGAGGCACTGTCAGCAACCCAATCTACTATCGCCTGTACTTGTTCAGGCCTCACCATTCGTAGAGCTGCATTAGGCCCGACCAAATACCGCTGCAGGTTCTGTCGCCTACTCGCACCTGAGGAAGGTGTTTCACTTGTGCGTGTAGCTGGCATAGATCAACCACGTCCTCTCCCTGCAACAGGCGCTCCACTAGCAGCACCACGACCTGGGCCATGTCCCTTATTTGACGCTCTCCTCATATTTCTCAAAATTAGGATCTTGCCCTAAATGGGTGTTTAATTAATAGCAGAATAGAACAACAGTATGTACAGTGTGTATCTCACACGCCCTGATCCAGACTAGGCCTCAATTAAATTAGTTTGCCCAAAATGGCTGTATTTCAAATACCTGAATAGAACCACAGTATATAAAGTTTGTATCTCACAATTACATTTGCAGCAAAGGCTGCAAAATCAACTTTTTTTCCCCAAACGGCAGCAGTATATAACCATTGAATTTCACACGTGCTGATGCTGCAAGGCCAGAAAAATTGTGTATTTTGCCCACAAAAGGGTGTTTTATTAATAGAGGAATATAACCACTGTATATAAAGGATGTATCTCACACGCCCTGATCCACACTAGGCCGCAATTATAGATTTGTGGCCAAAATGGCTGTATTTCAAATAACTGAATAGAACCACAGTATGTAAAGGCTGTATCTCACTATGACATTGTCATGGATGAGATTTGGAGATAGCTGGAACTTATAAATAAACGAGAGACTGGCTTGATCCCAAACTAAGGAGCTTATAGGTGAGCCCTATAAAACCCTAAGAGCTATGCACATACAAGGGTCTCGATGGTAGACGATTGCATGCCCACGTACCTAAGTCTGTGTGACACCTGAAAACCCTATAAAAGTGAGGGGACACGACCACCGGCTCCCTGCACTTAATACAGAGGGAGTCAGGGTCACCTAGAATCATGCCAGCAAGCAAACACAATAAAGTAAAGGACTTATCTGAGCTAACAGCAGACACAGCCTCCAGCAGTGAACACTTCATCCAGGAAGTTGTATAAACCGCAAAGTGAGGCAGTATGGGAGGGAATATAAAGGAAGACGATTATGTCTAAATAAGTGACACCTGGCAGAAGGAAAGGAGATGAGAAAGTGAAACCAAAACAAAGAACATCATACAAGAGGTAGAGAAGAACGTCTGCTAGACCTTCTCACAGAAGTGGCGGTGACAGTACCCCTCCCTCTACGGGTGGACTCTGGACACTCAGAGCCCACCTTCTCAGGATGAGACCTATGGAAAGCCCTGATGAGACAAGTGACCTTAATGTCCGCCACTGGGACCCACATCCTCTCGTCAGGACCATAACCCTCCCAGTGAACGAGGTACTGAAGAGAACCGCAGATAATGCGATAATCCACAATATTGAAATTCAAGATTACCATCAACAATAATTGGAGGAGGAGGCAAAGAGGAGGGTACAGTGGGTTGGACATAAGGTTTTAATAGGGACTTGTGAAAAACATTATGGTTCTTCCAAGTCTGAGGAAGATCAAGATGGAAGGCAACAGGATTGATGACGGACAAGATCTTGTAAGGCCCAATAAACTTAGGACCCAACTTCCAGGAGGGAACCTTCAGTTTGATATTCTTTGTAGACAACCTCACCAGATCACCCACATTCAGGTCCGGACCAGGCACACACCTCTTATCCGCCACACGCTTATATCTCTCAATCATCCTCTTCAGATTACCCTGAATCTTTTGCCAAATAAATGACAAAGATGAGGAAAATCTCTCCTCATCAGGTAAACCAGAAGACCCCTCTCCAGAGAATGTCCCAAACTGCGGATGAAACCCATATGCACCAAAAAATTGTGACTTATCAGAGGACTCCTGGCGACGGTTATTTAAAGCAAACTCAGCAAGGGACAAAAAAGAATACCAATCCTCCTGATTCTCCGCCACAAAACAGCGCAGATATGTCTCCAGATTCGGATTGACACGTTCGGTCTGACCATTCGACTGCGGGTGAAAAGCAGAAGAGAACGACAACTGAACCCCCAAGCGAGAACAGAAGGCCTTCCAGAATCTGGAAACAAATTGCGTGCCCATATCAGAAACGATGTCTGAAGGGATGCCATGCAATTTAACAATATGATCAACAAACGCTTGCGCCAGCGTCTTAGCATTGGGTAACCCAAGAAAGGGAATGAAATGTGCCATTTTGCTAAAACGGTCCACTACCACCAGAATCACAGTCTTCCCCAAGAAACGAGGCAGGTCCGTAATGAAGTCCCTGGACAGATGCGTCCAAGGATAGGAAGGAATGGGTAACGGGAGGAGAGAACCCGATGGCCGTGAATGAGGGACCTTGGCAGGGGCGCAGGTCTCGCAGGCTGCCTCAAAACCCTCAACCGTCTTACAAAGAGCCGGCCACCAGAATCTCCGAGCAATGAGATCCACTGTGGCTCTACTCCCCTGGTGCCCAGCAAGGACAGTATCGTGGTGCTCCTTAAAAACCTTGTGTCGTAAAGCGAGAGGCACAAGCAACCTCTCAGGAGGACAAAGATCAGAAGCCTCTGCCTGGGCTGCCTGAACCTCTGCCTCCAAATCAGGATAAAGAGCAGCGACGACCACCCCTTCAGCCAAAATGGGACCCGGGTCTTCAAATTTCCCGCCTCCCGGAAAACAACGTGACAGGGCATCCGCCTTCACATTTTTAACCCCAGGGCGGAACGTATTCACAAAATGAAACCTAGAAAAGAACAAAGACCATCTGGCCTGTCTCGGGTTCAGACGCTTGGCCGATTCCAAGTAGGCCAGATTCTTATGGTCGGTAAACACGTAATAGGGTGTCTGGCTCCCTCTAACCAATGGCGTCATTCCTCAAAAGCTAATTTGATGGCCAACAACTCCCTATCTCCCACATTGTAATTTCTCTCTGCAGATGATAGTTTCCTTGAGAAAAAGGCACACGGTCGCCATTTGGCAGGAGAGGGACCCTGAGACAAGACCGCACCCACACCCACCTCAGAAGCATCCACCTCAACAATAAAAGATAGAGAGACATCAAGTTGTACCAAAATTGGAGCGGAAGTAAAACTCTCTTTAATACTAGAAAAGGCTTTAAGCGCATCTACCGACCACGAGGAAAAATCCACCCCCTTTTTAGTCATATCAGTGAGTGGCTTAACAACAGAGGAATAATTCAAAATGAACTTTCTGTAATAATTGGCAAAACCCGAAAACCGCATCAGCACCTTCTGATTCTCAGGAAGCTCCCAATCAAGCACAGCGCGGACCTTCTCAGGGTCCGATCGAAAACCAGAAGTGGAGAGAAGAAAACCAAGTAAAATTGAATCTCCGGAACTGCAAACACACAGTTTTCCAGTTTAGCGTACAATTTATTCTCCCGCAGAATCAGCAAGACCTGACAGGTGGTCTTGATGAGTCTTGAAATCAGGAGATAAAATCAAAACATCATCTAGATACACCAGTACAAATTTCCCCATTAAATGATAAAAAATGCTGTTCACAAAATGTTGGAAGACGGCCAGAGCATTCATCAAACCAAAGGGCATAACCAAATTTTCTAAATGACCCTCAGGGGTATTGAAGGCCGTCTTCCATTCGTCCCCTTGCCTGACGCTGACTACGTTGTATGCCCCTCTTAAATCCAACTTAGAAAAAACTTTAGCCCCAACAATCTGGTTAAACAGGTCCGGGATCAGAGGAAGCGGATATGGGTCACGAATCGTGATACGGTTCAGCTCCCTGAAATCCAGACAAGGTCTTAAAGAAGCATCTTTTTTCTTAACAAAAAAAAAAAACAGCGGCAACAGGTGACTTCGAGAGTCGGATGTGTCCCTTTCTCAGGCTCTCAGAGATATAAGTACACATAGCAACCCTTTCAGGTTGGGAGACATTGTATAGACGTGATTTTGGCAGCTTGGCGCCTGGGATGAGATTAATAGGGCAGTCGTACTCCCGGTGAGGGGCAACTCCTGGACACCACTCTCGGAAAACACATCCGAAAATTCAGAGAGTAAAGATGGCACAGTCTTGGTAGAAACCTCTGAAAAAGATTGACAGCTGCTCCACTGTCTACAAAAATCTCACAAACAATGTTCTTGCTGTCTAGCGCCACCCTGGCAGGTAGGAGAAAATGGGAACTACAAGCAAACGGCAATCCTTCAATTTCCGTATCAACCTTGCCAATAGTAGCAAATGTAAAGTTTTTAGAGGTTTTTTTTACCCTCAGAAAACTTCATGAATCTCCTAGAGGGGCAAACATTAGCTAAATGATTTATACCCCCACAGCAGAAACAAACCCTCCTCTGAGAGCTGAATCCTCTATCAGAGGAGGCAAGCAAACCCAGCTGCATGGCCTGCTCCTCAGAGGGGATTGAGACAGACTGAGACCCCTGCGCACTGAATGAGACAGCTCCACTGTCCTTGGGCTGAATATGACAGGAAAGAGTAGTCTCCTCTCTCTCTCTAAGACGCCTCTCAATACTAACAGCTAGAGACAATGCTGACTCTAAGGCCGCTGGTCTCTCATGAAAAGCGAATGCATCTTTCAATCTTTCTGAAAGACCATGGCAAAATTGACTTCGGAGTGCAGCATCATTCCAACAAGTATCAGCTGCCCATCTCCGAAATTCAGAACAATATATCTCTGCGGACTGTTTACCCTGGCATAAAAAACTCCGTTTAGATTCAGCCAGACCAATACGATCCGGGTCATCATATATCTTCCCCAGGGCTACAAAAAATCCACAGATCGGAGGGGCCGTGCCCCTACCGGCAACGGAAAGCCCAAAGACTGAGCATTATTCCTGAGCAGCGAGATGATGATCCCCACCCTCTGCCCCTCATCACCAGAGGAATGGGGACGTAGGCGAAAATGGAGTTTGCAAGCCTCTCTAAAGCGAACAAAATTCTCACTACCCCCGGAGGACGTATCCGGAAGCGAGATCTGAGGCTCGGAACAAACTCCATGAACGCCAGCAGAACCGGTCACCTGAAACTGAGACACAGTTTTACGGAGATCTGCTACCTCCAGCGAAAGACCTTGCATGCGGTCAATCAAGGCTGAAACCGGATCCATCCATCCATGGCGGTTTATAATGTCATGGATGAGATTTGCAGATAGCTGGAACTTATAAATAAACGAGCGACTGGCTTGATCCCAAACTAAGGAGCTTACAGGTGAGCCCTATAAAACCCTAAGAGCTCTCCCTGACTGCTATGCACATACAAGGGTCTCGATGGTAGACGATTGCATGCCCACATACCTAAGCCTGTGTGACACCTGAAAACCCTATAATAGTGAGGGGACATGACCACCGGCTCCCTGCACTTAATACGGAGGGAGTCAGGGTCACCTAGAATCAAGCCAGCAAGCAAACACAATAAAGCAAAGGACTTATCTGAGCTAACAGCAGACACAGCCTCCAGCAGTGAACACTTCACCCAGGAAGTAGTATAAACCACAAAGTGAGGCAGTATGGGAGGGAATATAAAGGAAGACGATTATGTCTAAATAAGTGACACCTGGCAGAAGGAAAGGAGATGAGAAAGTGAAACCAAAACAAAGAACATCATACAAGAGGTAGAGAAGAACGTCTGCTAGACGTTCTCACAGAACTGGCGGTGACAGACATATGCAGCAAAAGCTTTTTTGGGCAACTTTTTTGCCCAAAATGGGTGTTTGTTTAATAACTGAATATGACAGCAGTATATAAGCCTTGAATTTCACACGTGCTGATGCTGCAAGGCCTGAAAAATTGTGTATTTTGCCCAAAAAAGGGTGTTTTATTAATAGAAGAATATAACCCCAGTATATTAAGGGTGTATCTCACACGCCCCCTGACCCACACTAGGCCACAATTAAAGATGTGTGCCCAAAATGGCTGTATTTCAAATAACAGAATATAACCCCTGTATATAAAGGGTGTATCTCACACGCCCTGACCCACACTAGGTCGCAATTAAAGATTTGTGCTCAAAATGGCTGTATTTCAAATAACTGAATAGAACCACACTATGTAAAGGCTGTATCTCACAATGACATATGCAGCAAAGGCTGCAAAATAAACTTTTTTGCCCAAAATGGGTGTTTGTTTAATAACTGAATATGACAGCAGTATATAACCCTTGAATTTCACACTTGCTAATGCTGCAAGGCCAGAAAAAATTGGTATTTTGGCAAAAAAGTGTTTTTATAAACCAAGAAAACTATGGCTGTATTTCTAGCTTAAATTACACACTGACTAATACAGATGTTGTATATTGCCAAAAAGTGTGTTTTTTTACTAACAGAATATGAAAGCTGTATATAACGTTTGAATTTCACACGTCCAGATGCAGCTAGGGATGTAAAATAGTGTAATTTGCACAAAAAGGGTCTTTTTAAAAAAAACTGTAAATTATGGCTGTATTTCTAGCTTAAATTGCACTGACTAATCCTGCAAATGCACCAGATGTTGTATATTGCCAAAAAAGGGTGATTTTTTACAACCAGATTATTAGTGCAGTTTTTCAAGTTAGGATTTCAATGTCACAAAAGCTCAGATGCAGTGCTAGTGCACTGAGCTTGCATAAAATATTATTTTTCGGTCACTGGGCTCAGGGCAGGGTAAAAAGATTCTGCCCTGCACCCACACAACACAATCTATGTAGATCGCTGAGTTAGATTCACATTCTGAACAAAGATTCTCTCCTATTCTCTCCCTGAAATCACCAGCAGCATCCTCTCCCTACACTAAGCACAGCAGAGTGACGTGCAGCGCTACGTGACTCCAGCTTATATAGAGCCTGGGTCACATGCTGCACTGGCCAATCACAGCAATGTTATTAGTAGGCATGGCTGTGATGGCTTCTAAGGTCAGACAGTTAACCGCTTGTTGATTGGCTGCTCTGCAGCCTTTCAAAAAGTGCCGAACACCGAACCTGAACCCAAACTTTTACTAAAATATTCGGGTTCGAGTCCGGGGTCCAAAAATCCTAAAGTTCGGTACGAACCCAAACTTTACAGTTCGGGTTCGCCCAACTCTAAAATATATGTATAAACTATAAATATAAGAGGTGTAAGTAGATTGGTATAGATATCTCTATATTCTGTTCATTTATTTGTACACAATTTTAACATGTTTTTTTACATCTATTAGTATATTTATTGAAGGCATAACCAGAACAATGTGAGGATCCATTCCACTTTTTAACAGAATCCCAGAGAGTAATCTACTCCACCCATGTTTTTGGGTATACATAGTAGCGATATATGGATTACTGATCGGAGCCACTGAGGAAGGAGCTGGTTTCTCTGAAACGCGTATGGCAAGACTACAGTAATCCAGAGAGACCCCGGTACTGTCATAACCTGATGCAGCAACATAATCCCTGATATAAAGAGCCAAGGCATACCGAATGACAGTGCGCTATATATATATATATATATATATATATATATAGTAAAGGAGATTGGATCCAGGAGTGGAATTTGGCTTATATAGAAGACCAACTCCTGAGAAAGTCTACAATGCCGTAACATATAAACCTTTTGTAAAATAAGAAACATATACATAATGTATTGACAAGTTATTTACTGAACCATCATTCATATTCATCAAAGGACATAATATATATATATACCACAAATTACGATTACCAACATCTGAATCAAGTTATCTTTTTTGGGCTGAGGGGGACTTCATCGGGCTGTTCTCGGAACTGTCTGCTCCCGGTGACCGCATGTGATTTCAGACCGACTCCCGGCACAGGCACAGGTAAGGGCTTACCTGTGCAGGGCCATCTTTAACAAGGGGCAAAAGGGGCAGCTGCCCTGGGCCCAGTTGCTCCTGGGGGGCCCAAGGCAGCTGCCTCTTGAGCCCTGCTGGCCACTGCCCTGGGTGTCAGGCTGTCAGCTACACAAGGGGTTGCTGCCATGCCATGCCATGCCTGCCTGCCGGCACTCCAGGCAGCGAACTGTGAGAGCTGTGATTCTCTTAAGGACCTTAGATGACATCATCACCATGTGAACAGTAACCTAGCAATATTACTGGTCACATGGCTATGAGGTCATCAAAGGTCCTGTCTACCACGAGTGTTGCTGCAGGAGAAGTTTGCTAGACTTGTAGAGCTTTTTTGTGTGAAGATTACATCAGGAAAAGGTGACAGTGGCTGTTATACTAATATACTGTAAGCTACTTTATACTGTCGGGGGCTGTATACTGTGGGGTATACTGGGTGTTATACTGCTCTACTGTATACTATGGGGTGCTGTATACTGTGGAGTGCTATACTGCTATACTGTATACTATGGTGTGCTGTATACTGTGGTATGCTATACTGCTCTACTGTGGGGTTTTGTATACTGTGGGGTGCTATACTGCTCTACTGTATACTGTGGGGGCTGTATACTGTGGTGTGCTATAGTGCTCTACTGTATACTATGGGGTGCTGTATACTGTGGGTTGCTATACTGTTCTACTGTATACTGTAGGGTGCTGTATACTGTGGGGTGCTATACTGCTCTACTGTATACTATGGGGTGCTGTATACTGTGGGATGCTATACTGCTCTACTGTACACTGGGGTGCTATATTGCTCTACTGTATACTATGGGGTGCTGTATACTGTGGGGACTGTATACTGTGGGGTTCTGTATACTGTGAGGTGCTGTATACTGTGGGAGCTGTATATTGTGGATTGCTATACTGCTCTACTGTATACTGTGGGGTGCTGTATACCGTTGGGTTGCTGTATACTGTGGGGTGCTATACTGCTTTACTGTATACTGTGGGGAGCTGTATATTGTGGAGTGCTATACTGCTCTACTGTATACTGTGGGGTGCTGTATACTATAGGGTGCAATACTGCATACTGTGGGGTGCTGTATACTATAGGGTGCTATACTGCATACTATGGGGTGCTGTATACTATAGGGTGCTATACTGCATACTGTGGGGTGCTGTATACTATAGGGTGCTATACTGCATACTGTGGGGTGCTGTATACTATAGGGTGCTAAACTGCATACTGTGGTGTGCTATATACTATAGGGTGCTATACTGCATACTGTGGGGTGCTGGGGTGCACTGTAACACTAGGGTGAGCCGAGCCCCGGTCTCCTTCCTGCAGAGCGGTGCCCACTTCCAGCCTGAGCCCAGCTGCCCCGAGCACTGATCCTGAGCCGCTGGAGTTGTCAGAATTGGAAGTATTTAAAGTCATTCACTGGACTCTACCAGGTATATGGATTTTTTTTGTGTGTGTTGTGGTGGAGGGCGTGATTGCATGCTAGGGTGTGGGAAGGCAGGATCCAGGGGGCCCAAGTAAATTTTGCCCAGGGTCCAATCAATATTAAAGACGGCCCTGTACTTGTGCATCGCCGGACGAGTGAGTCAAGATGGCAGCCTGCATGTGTTCGCTGGCGAACACTGCGAACTGGCCATCACTGGTGACAGACACATTGCCAGCAACACACTGTTTGTCTCTTGGTTGGACAGGCAAACACATAACTGATCTCTGTATAAGGCCTCATGCACACGGCCGTTGGGTGGCCGTGGCCGTATTGCTGCCCGCAAATGGCGGGTCGACAATCCACGGCCACTGGCCGTGTGCACCCCGCATCACTGATGCGGACCCATTCAAGTGAGATGCGGAACTGAGTCACGGAACACCGGAAGCACAACGGAGTGCTTCTGTTGTGTTTCTTTCCGTGGTTCCGCACCGCCAAAAAAATATGACATATTTTTTTGCGGTGCTGACATACCACAGACCCATTCAAGTTGAATGGGTCCGGCCCGCTGCACGGATGTTGCCCGTGCATGAGGCCTAATATACCTTTTTTCTACAGACTAATTTTAATATTTTTATTTGCATTTTATAATTTTTGGATGTTTGTGCTGATATTGATTCATTTTTATTTGATATAATAAAATAGTACTATATTGTATTGTATTTTTTGCTTTTGTGGTGTAATCCCCATTTAGTATGTGTTGCACAATTGACAACGCAGTCCAGTGCACATCTTGCATGATGTATGCAGTCCTGGAACAGCCATTCCAGGGTGTATTTCTTTGTTCAAGATGTGAGCAAATTACCCGTTTGGAATCGCTAATCGAGTCTCTAAACGGGCAAGTTGCAACACTGAGAGGCATTGACAATTTGCAAAAGAGTTTGCTTCTCACCGAGCAAGCACTCTTTGGGGTAGATGAGGGGGAGGGTGACAGAGAGAAGGCTGAGGAAAGTGTGGTAGCTAGCTGGGTAACAGTTAGAAAGCGGGGTAGAGGGAAGAGTGCCAGGGAGGCTAGCCCTGATCTGACACACCCCAACAAGTTTGCACGTTTGGCAGATGAGGGGCATATCAGTCCAGGGACGGCACTGCTGCAGCCGGACACTTCCTCTGCCAGTCAGGGGAATGTCAGCTCCGGTAAGCAGGGGACCAGGAGAGCAGGGCAGGCCAGACATTTTTTCCGAAATACTACCTGTACCACGGGCCACACAAAAAATGCAGCGGGAGATTAGGGAAATTAACAAGTGGCTCAAGAACTGGTGTAGGATGGAGGGGTTTGGGTTCTTGGAGAACTGGGCCGACTTCTCTGTCGGCTACAGGCTCTATCGTATGGACGGGCTGCACCTCAATGGGGAAGGGGCAGCTGTGTTGGGGAAGAAGATGGCTAGAAGGTTGGAGGAGTGTTTAAACTAGGGACTGGGGGAGGGTAATTACACTATAGAAGGGGAAGTGCAGATAGAGACCGGGGGCAAGGTAGTGGGACTGGGGGAGGAAAGGAAGGAGGGACTAGAACAGTTCAGAAGGAAAGGTGTAGAGTAAAAAATATACATAAACCTCTCAAATGTATGTATACTAATGCCAGAAGCCTGACTAATAAAACTGGGGAGCTGGAATTAGTGTGTGAGGAGGACGATGACATAGTGGGAATAACTGAGACATGGCTGGATGATAGCTATGACTGGGCGGTTAATGTACAAGGTTACAGTCTGTTTATAAAGGATCGTCAAAACCGGAGAGGGGGAGGGGTCTGCCTTTATGTAAAGTCTTGTCTAAAGCCCACACTCCGTGAAGATATAAGTGAGGGACATGAACATGTGGAGTCACTGTGGGTAGAGATACATGGAGCTAAAAACAACAATAAATTACTAACAGGAGTTTACTATAAACCACCTAATATACCAGAGTCCACAGAAAATCTATTACTAAACGAGATAGACAAGGCGGCAAATCATAATGAGGTGCTTATTATGGGGGACTTCAACTACCCAGATATAGACTGGGAAACTGAAACTTGTACATCTCATAAAGGAAACAGGTTCTTGGCAATAACCAAAGACAATTACCTCTCCCAACTGGTTCAGGACCCGACTAGAGGGACGGCCATACTGGACTTAGTATTAACCAATAGACCTGACAGAACAACAGACGTGCAGGTTGGGGGACACCTGGGAAATAGTGACCATAAAGTAATAACCTTCCAATTATCATTCAAAAGAGCATTTCTACAGGGAGGAACAAAAATACCAAACTTCAAAAAAGCTAAATTTAGCCAACTAAGAGAGGCCATAGGCCAAACTAACTGTGACAAAGTCCTTAAAAATAAAAATACATCCACAAAATTGGATATCTTTAAAAACATCCTAAAATCTCATTGTGAGAGGTACATACCGTATGGGAATAAAAGGTTAAGGAACAAAAAGAAACCAATGTGGATAAACAGAACTGTAAAGAAAGCAATAAATGACAAAAAGAAAGCATATAAAACACTAAAACAGGAGGGTAGCACGGAAGCACTGAAAAACTATAAGGAAAAAAACAGAACATGTAAAAAACAAATAAAAGTGGCCAAACTAGAGACCGAGAGAATAATTGCCAAAGAGAGTAAAACTAACCCTAAAATGTTCTTCAATTATATAAATGTTAAAAAGTATAAATCTGAAGGTGTCGGCCCTTTAAAGAGTAATGAGGGGGGAGTCGCAGAGAGCGATGAGGAGAAAGCAAAGCTGTTAAATATTTTTTTCTCCAGTGTATTCACTGAGGAATATAAACTGTCAGATGAAATGCTGAATGTTGAAATAAATTCGCCATTAAAAGTGTCCTGTCTGACCCAGGAAGAAGTACAACAGCGACTTAAAAAGATCAAAATAGACAAATCGCCAGGACCGGATGGCATACACCCCCGTATCCTAAGGGAATTAAGTAATGTCATAGCCAGACCCTTATTTCTGATATTTGCGGACTCTATACTGACAGGGAATGTCCCACAGGATTGGCGCATGGCAAATGTGGTGCCAATATTCAAAAAGGGTCCAAAAACAGAGCCTGGAAACTATAGGCCGGTAAGTTTAACATCTGTTGTGGGCAAACTGTTTGAAGGTTTTCTGAGAGATGCTATGTTAGAGCATCTTAACGGAAATAAGCAAATAACGCCATATCAGCATGGCTTTGTAAGGGATCGGTCATGTCAAACTAATTTAATCAGTTTCTATGAGGAGGTAAGTTCTAGACTTGACCGCGGAAAATCAATGGATGTCGTATATCTGGACTTCTCCAAAGCATTTGACACTGTACCACATAAAAGGTTAGTATATAAAATGAGAATGCTTGGACTGGGAGAAAACGTCTGTAAGTGGGTAAGTAACTGGATCAATGATAGAAAACAGAGGGTGGTTATTAACGGTACACACTCAGATTGGGTCACTGTCACTAGTGGAGTACCTCAGGGGTCAGTATTGGGCCCTATTCTCTTCAATATATTTATTAATGATCTTGTAGAAGGCTTGCATAGTAAAATATCAATTTTCGCAGATGACACTAAACTGTGTAAAGTAATTTACACTGAAGAGGACAGTATACTACTACAGAGGGATCTGGATAGATTGGAGGCTTGGGCAGATAAGTGGCAGATGAGGTTTATCACTGACAAATGTAAAGTGGGAAGGAATAATGCAAGTCACCCGTACATACTAAATGGTAAAACACTGGGTAACACTGACATGGAAAAGGATCTAGGAATTTTAATAAACAGCAAACTAAGCTGCAAAAACCAGTGTCAGGCAGCTGCTGCCAAGGCCAATAGGATAATGGGTTGCATCAAAAGGGGCATAGATGCCGGTGATGAGAACATAGTCCTACCACTTTACAAATCATTAGTCAGACCACACATGGAGTACTGTGTACAGTTATGGGCTCCAGTGAACAAGGCAGACATAGCAGAGCTGGAGAGGGTCCAGAGGAGGGCAACTAAATTAATAACTGGAATGGGGCAACTACAGTACCCTGAAAGATTATCAAAATTAGGGTTATTCATGTTAGAAAAAAGACGACTGAGGGGAGATCTAATTACTATGTATAAATATATCAGGGGGCAGTACAGAGATCTCTCCCATCATCTATTTATCCCCAGGACTGTGACTGTGACGAGGGGACATCCTCTGCGTCTGGAGGAAAGAAGGTTTGTACACAAACATAGAAGAGGATTCTTTACGGTAAGAGCAGTGAGACTATGGAACTCTCTGCCTGAGGAGGTGGTGATGGTGGGTACAATAAAGGAATTCAAGAGGGGCCTGGATGTGTTTCTGGAGTGTAATAATATTACAGGATATAGCTACTAGAGAGGGGTCGTTGATCCAGGGAGTTAGTCTGATTGCCTGATTGGAGTCGGGAAGGAATTTTTTATTCCCCTAAAGTGAGGAAAATTGGCTTCTACCTCACAGTTTTTTTTTTGCCTTCCTCTGGATCAACTTGCAGGATAACAGGCCGAACTGGATGGACAAATGTCTTTTTTCGGCCTTATATACTATGTTACTATGTTACTATAATAAATATTTTTTTGGTACAATTCCTGATGATCGAGTGCCTGTTAATATTTAAAATTTAATACTATACAGGTGAAACTCAAAAAATTAGAATATTCATTTATTTCAGTAATGCAACTTAAAAGGCAGGGGCGTACCTAGGGGCTCATGGGCCCTGGTTCAAGAGTTCAGCGTGGGCCCCCCTTCCCTCACTGCTTTGTGGCCAGAGGCAGGGACGCACAAAGCCTTCCTGCTGCCTGAGGCAAAAATCTAAATGCCCCCCCCAATGCCAAATTCTTGACTTAACCCCTTCCCTCCAGCCAGAGGTGTAACTTGACCGACATGCACTTTCTATAATACTGGTGTCTTCTTATTTGGTACAAGGGTCTTTGGGCCCCCTCAGGC
Source organism: Bufo bufo (assembly GCF_905171765.1). Lineage (NCBI taxonomy): Eukaryota > Metazoa > Chordata > Amphibia > Anura > Bufonidae > Bufo > Bufo bufo. The sequence continues at coordinate 803,712,752 of NC_053389.1, forward strand.
TCCTGGGCCCAGTAGCGACTGCTACCTCTGCACCCCCTATAGCTATGCCCCTGTTAAAAGGTGAAACTAACATATGAGATAGACTCATTACATGCAAAGCGAGATATTTCAAGCATTTATTTGTTATAATTTGGATGATTATGGCTTAAAGCTTATAAAGCACCAAAGTCACAATTTTGAGGTACCCTTTGCTCAGGGGACATGGATTAATTAGCTGACTAGAGTGTGACACTTTGAGCCTAGAATATTGAACCTTTTCACAAAATTCAAATTTTGAGCTGCATTAATGCAATTCCTTTTAAGTTGCATTACTGAAATAAATGGACTTTTACACAATATTCTAATTTTTCGAGTTTCACCTGTATATTCTACAGACTGTGTGGTAGTCTGAGAACAGAGCACCTACATCCAGAAACCAAAACGGGAGAGCCACTATAATTCTTTCATCTTATAAATACATTGATCAACAGTAGCCAGAAAGTGGCCAACCCCTTTAATATCAGCCTGGACATGCTGGGAGTTGTAGTTCTGTCCTCATATCTCCTCCCTGTAATGTACTCTGATATCACATAATATCAGCCTGGACATGCTGGGAGTTGTAGTTCTGGTGAGAAAAGCGAAGATTGTTGTAGATTTCTAGTGTAATATAGAGGATCGCCCCCCACTGTCCCGGTGAGATGTCCTCCTTTTAGGAGTGTGAACTCCTTCTTATAGGGGTGTGATGTCCTTTGTCTTTTAGGAGTTTGATGTCCTCCTTTTAGGGGTGAAATGTCCTCCTTTTAGGAGTGTGATGTCCTCCTTTTAGGGGTGTGATGTCCTCCTATTAGGGATGTGATGTCCTCCTTTTAGGGGTGTGATGTCCTCCTATTAGGGGTGTGATGTCCTCCTATTAGGGGTGTGATGTCCTCCTATTAGGGGTGTGATGTCCTCCTTTAAGGGGTGTGATGTCCTCCTCTTAGGGGTGTGATGTCCTCCTCTTAGGGGTGTGATGTCCTCCTTTAAGGGGTGTGATGTCCTCCTTTAAGGGGTGTGATGTCCTCCTCTTAGGGGTGTGATGTCCTCCTCTTAGGGGTGTGATGTCCTCCTCTTAGGGGTGTGATGTCCTTCTCTTAGGGGTGTGATGTCCTTCTCTTAGGGGTGTGATGTCCTTCTCTTAGGGGGTGTGATGTCCTTCTCTTAGGGGTTATGAAAGTGTCCCTCCTACTGCAAGTAAACATGGTAATAATGACTATTGTGGACCCAGGCGATGTCTGTCATCCATTACGTCCTGGGCCTCATTCCCCGACCTTGATCTCTCCAGCAGGCCCCCAGGGGGAGCACTACTGTGTGGGGGCACTAAGAAGGCATAACTAATGAATGGGGGGAGGTTTGGGGTGTCTTGACTAGCCATGGGATGGAAAATTGCTCGGGAGTGGGCTGTTTGAAAATTTGCAATGGGGCCCAGTCTTTTTTAGTTACACCTCTGTGTGTCCTCAGAAGTGAAACATGTCTCTGCCCATGTAATGAGACACCCCACCTAACATACTTGAGAAGTCTCCGTGGACAGAACTGTTTTGTCCATACTGTAGACAGTGGAAGTAGCAGACATCCCCTATTTCCCCAGATGAGGTACATTAGAGCAGACAGGTATTTGCCTACGTGCCGGTTTTAATAACCCCTACCTTTTTTCCTCATTATTAGGGTCTTATGATTAATTAGCACATCCCACCTGACCTGCTCTATCACCGGAGTCATGGTATCAAGTAACTCCTTGGGAGTTTTTCTTTCTAAGCCTAGTTTCCCACATCAGGCTGTGCTGGCAGAGAATATACAGCAGTATGAACACCTTCTCCACATCTGCATCATCCTTCTCACATAACTGAGACTGCAGCGTGCTTATCTGCATAGCTTTCTCTACGGTCTCTTCAGTTTTGCCTCTAAACTTCAAACCTGTTTAACCCTTTCTGCACAACAATGGAAATGTAAAAACGCATTGCACCCGCGCGATAAAAACTGAACATCAGAACACAATCGCAGTCAAAACTGACTGCAATTGAGTACTTACTCGCACGATTTTTCCTGATCACAGACGCAACGCATCCGGACCTAATCCGGACACACTCGTCTGCAAGGGGCAACTCTGATAGGGACCTTAGATTATGAGCCCCATTGGGGACAGCCTGATGCTAATGTCTGTAAAGCGCTGCGGAATATAGTAGCGCTATATAAGTGCATAAAATAAATTTGCCAACATCATAATTTTATACCACACAGTGAACGTTTTAAAAATAAATCACACAAAATTATGTTAAAAATGCTGTTTTTTTATCTTTCCCACTAAAAATAAAATAGTAAAAGTTATATACTGCACCATATATACCCCAAAATAGTTCCTAGAAAAAAACACAACTCGTCCTGCAAAATTCAAGGTCTCATACAGCTAAACTGAAGAAGACTAAAGGCTGATACTGTTTAACAATTAACCCTAAGGGGTTAACATCTTTACAATAAAAAGGTGACATTTTTTAGAGGGTTTTTCTACTTTTGATGTGACAGTTCGGCCGTGGCTCGCTATTGATAAAGGAAACTTCACTTGGAAATGGGAGATTTCTATCTGCGTGTTCCATCTCGTTCCTAGGCTGTCGTCTTTGTTTCCTATAGAACTCACTTACCTTGTGTGTCATATACACTCCCTCCAGTCCTAAGAACACCCCAGGGGCAACCTACAACCCTGGCAGATACTTATCTCTAAAAATACTTATAGAGGTGACAAAGCAATGGACATGACATTAAGATACAATCACAACACATTACACAGAAGACACCAGCACACAGCGGCCTCCTGTCCTGCCCTCCCTGGATACTCAGAAAATGTGGTCAGTAACAGGCTGAAAATATCTGTAAAGCCTCCTGAGATATTATACTTATATTATACTAGACATACACAGAAAGTAGATGTAATCCAACCTGTTCTTGAAGTAAGAGCTGTTTGAAGGAGACTCCTCGTGCTCTACATGAAATATAAGTTCCCATGTCTCAGCCCCCTCCATGGACTCCACCCATTAAATCTGAATCCCGCAGGGCAAAGGCATTTTCTGGAGTTCCGGTGACGAACCGGGTTCTCCTTGGGGCTGCCAGGTGGAGGCCAGGTGGAGGCTGGCCTGCAGTGAGCCCGGTGATGTCACCAGCACTGATGGGCAGGCTTTAGCGCTGCCTTAGCCTGTAAAACGGCTGGGGCAGCGCTAAAGCTGGCCCATCAGAGCCAGTGACGTCACCAAACCAACTGCTGGGCGGAAGCCTCCGCCCGGCAGTGTTATTGTAAAAAAAGTCTTTGCATGCTCCGATGCTCTTGTAAGGGGAACTGCCTGGGGGAAATTATGGGTCTGTCCAGGTTCAGCTCTGAACCCGGACAACCCCTTTAACTGCAATCTGTTGGCCAAGGGAATTTTGTCTATTTGCCTTTTTACCAGTTTTACTCTGAGCCCTTCCTATACTGAGGATCTTTGAAAAGCTAACAAGTAGCACAATGACCAGATGTCCTCTGGGCCTACTAATAGCTCACAGAATAATAGCAGTATATACTACATCAATTTTCAGCTATGTGGTTGTAGGACTGGGGGTCTGGCTCAGAACTATGATGTCCAGTAACATTTCCTCCTGTTGTCAGATGCTCACTCTACAGTATGTGGGAGGTGGTGGGGCTGTCACATTTCAGACATACAAACATCATAAAACCAGTAACTGGGAGAGAGACCAGAAGGATCTTCTCTCTACCACTATGAAGGGGGGGGGGGGGGGAAACTTTTCTGTAGTTGGTGTACAAGAGGGAAAAAAGCATACCAGAAAAATGTTTTACATGAGCATGAGAAACATAAAGGGGGAAAAAAAGACAGTCCCTCAGAACCTTTACATAAGACTACAACACTTGGCACTTAGTAGGTACATTATAAACCAAGGCTATATATCACAGCCCAGAAGGAGTTTCCTCTTCCCCCAGCTGCACCAATGTCGTTATTCCTGCAGTGCCCACTCCATCTACTCCATCGCAGAATCCCCAATTGGAGCTATGCCCCACAATCTGCTGGCTGCACCACAGACTTTGTAAGCTCGTACCCAAATACATTGTACGGTATGCATCCATGAGCGCACCTTCTACATGTTATGGGATATTGATGTCGCTTATGGCCAGCAAAACAAAACGCTACAAATAGGCCCTAACTATTTAAAGTGCATTTACATTGTGCTGATGAGCAGACGATTGTCGTAAAGGAAGTGGCTGCTCGTTAGTGGAGGTGAAAAGCTGCATTTACATGCAGAGATCACCTCCACCGTATGAGGACGAGCGATGGCTGCTGCTACCACTCATCCTCATACATATATATTGTTACTGGGAAGCAGATCGCTGTTTGGACAGCATGATCTGCTGCCCAAAAATGGTGATTTAGGTGTCTGCACCAACAATCACTTCACCCAATGAATGAATATTTAGTTCAGTCCTCGGATGATCTGCGGCACCTTTAGACAGGTAGATTATCAGGAAGGAGCATTTGTTGGAACGTTTATTCCCGATAATCTGCCCAACAATTGGGCACCAAAGGGTGTATTAGACACCCCAATGCTGCAAGCGATTGTCAGGAGGGAAACATTCCCTCACGGCAGTGGCCAGATATCTAGCAGAGGACACTGCTGCTGTTACATGCAGAGATGTCCTCAGCAGCATGGGGAAGAGTGATCGTTATGCCATCGCTCGTCCCCATGCAGGAGAGCAGTATGCCGGCGGCAGATCATGATTACACAGCATGATCTGCCACTAGCAAATCCAGATCTGTCAGCATGCCAAAAGATATGATTTGTCCAATGGACAAGCAATCGGAGGCAGCATTAGACTGCCAGATGATCGCTAACAAGCATTCATAGGAACACTCGTCAACGATTATTGTGCAGAAAATCTGCCCGTCTAATATATATGATATTACAGCAGATTGTCGGGAAGGAAGCATTCCTTTCTGATAATCTGCTGATCACTAGTGGAGGAGACCTGTGCATTTACATGCAGCGATCTTCTCCAAAGTATGGGAAGGAGCGATCACTAATGTCATCGCTCTTACCCATAAGGACTCGTTGTTTGCTGTACAGGAGATCATGTTTACATGGCAAAATCTGCTATTGGGCAATGATGGTTTTGGTGTGTACAAACGACCGGATTTCCCGATGAACGAGAGTTTTGCTAGACTGGTCTGGCTGTGGAAGTTGCGTCGTGGGCTGTACAATTATCTGAGGAGTCTAACTGCTCACATCCGGATAGTGCTATGGATACTTTTCTACAAAGTGCTTTAAAATGTCTTGGCCCAGTGGATCTGGATGCAAAGCTAAAGCTTATACAACAATATCAGCAGAGAGACGCTGCAGAATGCAGCTTGCTAAAATGTCCAGGCAACCAGAGTCCAGAGAGACTAGTTTTCACAGGCCACTGGTTTGGAAAATGATGGATATCTGGACAGTTTCTTGCAAGGATTTGAGAAAACCTACAGACAGTACCAGCTGCCCCGCAGTCATTGGGCGCAGTACTTAACATCTGGACTGAAAGGAAAGACTTTGAAGCCTTTGTAGATCTTCCCCCTGAGCTGGATCAGGAATATGAGGCAAACAAAAGTGCCCTGCTGAGACATTTTAACATTTCCACAGAGGCTCAAAGACAAAAGTTCAGAAGCTGAAAGCACAATGCTTCTGACACCTACTGTGGACTTGTGGCCAAGTTATCTACTATTTTCCAACAATGGGTTGGAGGGGATGAAAATGACCAGCTTTGATGGACTAAAGGATGTTATGATTCAAGAGCAGTTCCTTACACTGAGCCCAGCAGATGTGAAAGAATGGGTGATGGATCTGGAACCTGCTTCATTGGAGGAAGCCGCCCGGTTGGCGGATCAATATACTGCTATTTTGCTAAGCACTTATAGTAGTCTTTTTTGTTCTTTTTGTTCTTTTTAGAGTGTTGACAGTACTAATGGCTGAGTATCAAAATATAAAAGTGGTGGCTGTGTTATATAAATCACACCATCGCTACCAAGTGTCAGATTAGCAACTGTAAATACTTTACTTCTTAACTGCAACTTTCATGTGTTGGATTGTTCTGATATACAATTTACTTTGTTGCAAAAAATCTCTTCAGTTTTAGCTTATCCTAAATAATCCTCTCCTGATCTATTAGAGCTAATCTACTATTCATAGTTCTTTTCTCAGCTATTTTTGGTCCTCTTTACATTTCTATGTGCTTCTAACACTGCTGGGAATGCCTGAAGGTCGATCCCCTAGTTATAACAAACACTATAGTTATTTGATTTTAAAATAACAGAGCTCCCCCAACATGTTTCACCACAATGTGACGTCTTCAGGGGTTTAGAGCTCCTAATGTAAAGAGGACCAGTATATAGCTGAGAAAAGAACTATGAATAGTAGATTAGCTCTAATAGAGCAGGAGAGGATCATTTAAGGTAAGCTAAAACTGAAGGGATTTTTTGCAACAAAGTAAATTGTATATAAGAACAATCCAACACATGAAAGTTGCAGTTAAGAAGTAAATTATTTACAGTTGCTAATCTGACACTTGGTAGCGATGGTGAGATTTAAATAACACAGCCACCATTATTAGTACTGTAAACTCTCTAAAAAGATCAAAAATAACAAAAAAAACACTAAAGATAAAAATACAACATTGAAGACAATATATTTATTTCTGTGTTGATTTTTAAATGGAAATAATAAAGGTTTAAATTTTTATTTATGAAAAAAGAAAAAAGAAAGAATGTAGGCCTAAAACAGAATTAATTAGCCTTATGGCTATTGTTTTGAGTGCAGTGTACCCAATCTGTACATAATCGATCATAAGGAGCTCTAGGGAGCTCGCTGTTCAGTACTCTTATTCAGCCCACAGGGCCGACACTTAAGACATGCCTCGGCCACCATGTCTGCCAAATCTGGACAGTATACCAGTCGGTGGAGCCACTTGAACGTTTTGTCGCTCCCAAAATGGGCGCCCCTCTCATGGGCGCCCCTCTCATGGGCTTTCCAGGTAGCCTCCGGTCCCAATGACATGGGCATGATAATCTGTCACCGGTACTGCAAGTCTGATTGCAAGTATATGGTCTGACACAGGAGGCCCTGGGTAACAGTCAGCTTATCCAACTGTCTCAACAACTTTTGGCCCTCTGAAGTCACACGGGCCTGCTCTTCTGGCCGAGGCCAGATCTTGGTCCGACCCATTCTTTCACATTCCACAGGTGCTGACAGCTATTCTGGACTCCCTCCCAATCAACCAACGTCTTTCCCAACACCATTGACATCCCGGACGCCACCCCACTTGAATGTGCCACGTCCTGGAGCATGGGTAATCAGTGTCCTCTAGCTCTTCACTGGCACTCTGAGTCGACAACCCTACAGGGACTCGGGAGAGTGCATCTACGTTGCCGTTCTCCCTACCTGACCGTAACTTGATGCGGTAATAGTACTTAGAAAGGCGAGCCAACCACCTGTGCTCAAGCGCACCGTTCTTGGCATTCTCCAGATGTGCTAACAGGTTGTTGTCAGTCATCACGGTCACCTCTGCACCTGTCAGATACTCTGTGAACCTTTTGGTCATGGTCCTCACCAGTGCCAGTAATTTCAGTTTAAAGAAGCTATAGTTGTCAGGGTTGCACTCTGACTCCCCCAGAGACCAGCGGCCATTGGCAATGACTCTCTCACGCCTATCCTGGATCTGGCATAACACGGCCCCCAGACCATGTAGACTTCCATCAGTGTATAGCAGGAATGGGATATTGAGCCGCGCATAAGCCAGAATCGGGACACTGGTCAGCGCCTCTTTCACAGCTTCAAATGCCTCTTGTTGCCGGGGTCCTCATTTGATGGGACGATTCTTCGCGCCCCCCGCAGTGCGCCTTAATAACTCGTTTAACGGGCCCACCAAATGAGCGAATTTGGGCATAAACCTCCTGTAGTAGCCGGCCAGTCCCAAGAACGCCCGCACCTCTCGTAGTGTACTCGGCTGGAGCCACTTCTGGACGGCCTCTACCTTGCTGCTGTCTAAACAGTTGGCACTTTTTGGGCTTGATCTTGAGCCCATGGACTCACAGCTGTCTTAGGGTACTTTCACACTAGCGTTATTCTTTTCCGGCATTAAGATCCGTCCTAGGGGCTCAATATCGAAAAAGAACTGATCAGTTTCATCCCCATGCATTCTGAATGCAGAGAAATACGTTCAGGATGCATCAGGATGTCTTCAGTTCAGTCACTGAATGGCGTTTTGGATGGAGGAAATACTGCAGCATGCTGCAGTACTATCTCCGTCCCAAATTCCGGATCAATTGCCGGAATGCCGGATCCGGTATTAATTTACATTGAAATGTATTAGTGCCGGATCATTTAAAATACTGCAATGCCTGATCCGTCCCTTGTGAAAAAAATAGAAACAGATTTGTTTGTCCATATGACAAACTGAGAGACGGATCCGTTCTTGTAATGCATTTGTGAGAAGGATCCGCATCTGGATCAGTCTACAAATGCTGTCCGGTTGCATGCAGATTGCATGATCTAGCAGGCAGTTCTGGCGACGTAACTACTTGCCGGATCACTCTGCCGCAAGTGTGAAAGCAGCCTTAGGACCTGTCGCAGCTTATGGAGGTGATCCTCAAAGGAGGCCCCAAACACTACTATGTTGTCCAGGTATATTAATACCAACTCGAAGTTGAGATCTTCCAGACAGTGCTCCATCAACCGCCGGAATGTTCCCGGGACATTTGAAAGGCATCCGGTTGAACTTGTAGAATCCCATAGATAGGTAGAAAGGCGTCTTCGCTTTGTCCCTCTTGGCCACCGGTACCTGCCAATTCCCACTGGCCAGGTCAAGACTCGAGAAGAACTTTGCATGCCTCAGAGCGGATAATGACTCAATTCACGGAAGGGGGTAGGCATCCCGGACGGTCTGGGCATTCAGCTTCCGATAATCCATGCAGAACCAGAGACTCCCATCTTTCTTCCGCACCAAGTCTACTGGAGCAGCCCAAGGACTTTTCCTCTCCTGGATCACCTGGTTTTCCTACATGCTGGCCACCATGTCCTTCACCTCCTGGTACATTTTAGGTGGGATTTGCCGGTAACATTCCCTGATTGCAGCATCACCGCTGGGGATTTCGTGCTCGATGGCGGAAGCACACCCAAGTGCTCATCATGTCTTGAGAACGCCTCCTGGAATTCCCAAATGGTGTCTTTCAGCAACTTCTGTTGTCCTGGAGTCAGGGTCTTGCAGTCCACCCCATCCGGGCCATGATCACTCGACCGTTCCATTCCGCTGTTGGGGTCTCCCTTTGATGGTGTGTGAACCCCCCTCATCGAAGGATAGCCCCTACGGACATATAAACTTTGGCCAGCAAAGTATACCCAGGAACCGTCAACTCACAGTCTTCAACGTTGAGGTAGCGTCCAGGCACACATCCATTCTTCACAATAGCGAGGGCGAGTCTGCATTTCCTCTTTTTTAAGCGGGCTCGATCAGAACCTCCAGTCCATTCAGCTGTCGTCCAGCCCCCACTGGCAGCATCAATATTTGCTCTTGTCGAGGTGGGATCTTCACCGGGGTCCTTCGCGGCACCTTCACGTGTCCAATGGGCCGACCGGACATGTTGCTCTTTCACAGACCACAGCTCCTCACCATCTGCTCTAAAACCTTCTGGGTTGGCCGGTGCATTGTGGCCCGTTGCCAATACTTCGGCCCTTCTTTGGCATAGAGTTGATGGTCTAGGTCTCAGCACATTCTTAACTAGTGTCACGTCCGTTCCTTTCTGGGACGATCGGTCCATCAGCACGACCCCCTTCTTGCCGATGTCTTGCCCAAACAGTCAGACCCGCATCCAGACTATCCCTCGGACGTCCATCTCTCTGTTGTTGGCAGCCTTCAGCCTGATGATGCTCCCGTCTTCTGGCTCCATCATATGTCCAAAGTGTCTTTCGAAGAACTCGAGAGGCATATGGGTGCACTCCGACTCTGTATCAACTAGGCAGCGTACCTTTTGGCCTTCCAACTCGGCTTCCATAACTGGGCTGCTGGCATACAGGTCGTGTTCCTCAGCCATAGCTTCTGGTGTGCCGCCGAAGGACGCCCATCTACTGCGGCGGTCGGAGGTTTAACAGCTGCTCGGACTTCATCTGTTCAGGGCACTCTCTGGCCTTATGTTAACAAGCCCAGCAGAAGGGTCCTCTTTTGACGCACCTGGGTGGAGTGGTACGGGGTGCTGGGGTCATTTCTGGAGGTCGGGGATATTCTGCCTTGATCTGGGACACTTTCAGCTGAAGTTCTCTCAATCTGTCCGCAGGGCCTGGACCATATCTTTTAAGGACGCTGAGTCTTCAGACCCTGACCAGTCCCCTGTAGCATGGGTGCTACTCACTACTCTCACCGCCACAGGCATGTGCTCTTCCTTTCTCTTCACGGCTTCTAGGTAGATGCTGTAGAATGTCATGTCATCCATCGTCCGGGTCATCTCTTGCAATTTGTCCTGTAAGAACTTGTTGGAGAGCCCCACTATGAACTGGTTTCTTAGTAGCCGGTCCACCTCCCGAAAGGCTCCCATGGCATCTGGGTCTCGCTGCTGTATTTCATTTAGCGTCTCCTGTAGGGCATTGGAGTACTGCATCAGGGTCTCGCCCTCTCGCTGTGGTCGGTTGAAGAAATGACTCCTCAACTACACTACTTTAGCACGCTCCCCTGGGCTCTCTCAAGCAATGAGAATATTTTCTGTAGGGTGTCTCTCTCGAATTCGGGCCTTACCATCACTGTCCATCTGACGTCACCCTCTAGAGCCCCCAATGCAACCTCTGCCCGCAGCTCGGGGGTCAGATTACTGATTCTAATCAAACTTCGCACCCTTTCAGTCCAGTCCTGCAACGTCATGTTTTTACTGTCAAATTTTGGCAGGTGATGCAACAGCGTCCCTATGGGGATATACCCTACTGGGGCGGGCATGGCGGGAGCAAGCTGTATCAGCGATGTTGGGGTAAGTTGGCCTTGCACTGCCAGACCCTGTGCTGGGTCCTGGACCGAAGCCATTGAAATGTCTCCCGCGGCGTTCCCATCCATAACGGTCGCTGTATCCTGTCAACTACGACAAGTTGTAAGCCGTGTACTGGGGTGGGCTTCCCCAGGATACAGCAAAGTCACAAATAAGGAAAGCAACTCCAACACCAGCTTTTGCCAAAACAGAACACCTGATAATAAACACAACCACAAATGCTGAGACATTAAAATAAATTTACATACACCCAGCCCAAAGGCTGAGACGTCTGTGTTGCACAGCACGGCGCCCTCTGATGGATGCCAGCAGAAATTTTGCGGTAATTTACCTATTGGCGGGCACAACTAAAACTACCTCGGCGTACCTATTACCCTGAAACAAACACAATTGGTTGGTTGCTTAGTACAGGCTGGCCTGTGGTGCAACACAACAGTTTACAATCTTACCGTGCTCTATATTATTCTCCCTCCCATAACTAGTCTGGTAGCACGTCCCTTTTAATTAGTCCTGAGCAAAACGCTGAACTGGATAGAGTTTGTGGGGGTGTTTATCAGCTCTCAAATGTGCAATGTCCCTTTTAGTAATGGAGTCCTTGTAGTACCAGTAGCAACTCTTTAGACCTGACACAAAGCAGAGACCCTAACTAGCTAACTACAGTCCTGCTCTAAGTCTCTAGGCGCCAACACTGCAGCGAGATGCGTGCACGATATTACCGTCCTGGGTCTGCTCTTTATCCACTGATGTCTCTGAACCGAACAACCAGTTTCTCCAGAAAACATGAGGTCTCACAGGGTATGCAGCTTGTTCCTTAGCTCTTGTCAGCCTTCCTGGAAACAATCCTCCTTTCCCCGGACAGGATCTGGGTCTTGGACAATGATCAGCTTCACTCAGCTGCAGCTATGGTCACAGAGGGGGTCCTCTCACTCCTGGATCCATTAGTTTCTCTGCTCAAACACAGTCCCTCAGCTCTCAGTTCGCTCCTAAAATGGCTGCAGCTCCTTCTTCATGCTCTGAAGAACCACACCTCTCATGAATATGGAAATATATATTCAGTCAGTCAGCTGTGCCTAGGAAACAGCAGCATCTTGTGGCCAAACAGCAGAACGTCAGCACAGAACATTTAATTTAATCCACACACAAACAGTTTTCAAACAATGAGAGCTGTTTCTCAATCTTACACACTGACTTAGGCAGGATGGTTTCAGACTATACTGTTAGCAATATGTCAAAATCTAATTCTGTTTATTTACCTAGGTCCTCACCTGAGGTAGGGACAGTGGCCAACAGTTCTCATGAGTCAAGTAATAGTCCACCAGGTAGTATGTGTGCACTACATGCTTTAGATGACATTAAGGGTAATACTGTTGTGTTAGAAACCAATCCTGTTCTTCGGTCCGTCCCCTCAGATATGTTGTCAGATACAGATCTAGACAGACAGCTTTCCTCAAATGGGATTATAGTGTTATTGGTATTGCAGCCAATGAAAGGGAAAAAGTGCCTTGCCCCGTAGTTCCAGTACAGATAGGCAAAGTTGGTAGAATTAACTGGTTAAAGGATGCTGTAGGTTGACTATATTAGTGATGCTAATTTTCAGCAAGTTAGCTCCATTGTACACAGATGATAAACTCTGAAGAAACTATCCTTAGGAAGTCTGTAGTGTACGGGGACTGTAATACCCGTCACTACCAAAGTGTCACTTGGTGTGCTGTCGTCCCTCCTTAGTTATGGAGAAGTTGGTATATGTCAGTTTTATAAAATGTCATGTAATGCAATGTTATGTATTTCCCTGTTACTATGAAACTTGCATGTACAGGCCTGCTAGGGGTGTCATTCCAGCTTCTAGTCGCTAGAGGGAGCTAGGGAGCCCTAGTCTATATAAGGCCCAGTCAGGGAAGGGAAAGAGGGACGGAGTCTAGTGTCTGTAATCTACAGTTGGAGATTAGACAATGTCAGAGACCAGTCCAGGCCGGAAGCCTGCTGTCCAGGAGAAGATTCCCTCCTGAATCCCCATATGCAGAAACAGGAATATCTTAGATAAAGAGTCTGAGGAAGCAGCAGAGAGAGACCGAGTCAAAGTGCAGAGAAGCAAGAGGTACTCAAAATAACAGAGGAGGTACTTTCTAAAGCTATAGCCAAGGATATAAAGCCAGAACTAGGTTATTGGGCCTTGGTGAAGAATTGCTATTTTCCAGGATCAGACAGAAATAGAGTGCAAGCTCCTGTACTGCAAGTCCTGTGTTCAACACTCTGTAATCACCTTGCTAAATCTGTAATTGCCTGCATCAACCGTATTGAAAAATCGACTGTATGCCAAGGAACTGCGATTCCAATATTGTCTCTGCATGAAAACTACTAAAGTTGGAGTTCTGTTTTAATACCACGTGTTCTTCAATTTATTCCTGCTATCCGCAAACGGCGTGCCACCGTTTAATTGGCACTGGCGTCACGAACAATTTCTATCATCACCTGCCTATGCAGAGAGTCAGCCGTCTCAGGTTAGTGTCATTGCACTACTACACCCAGAAACTCTATTACACACAACTTGAGTACGCTGCACCTCTCTTTTGGCGTCACGAACAGGATACGCACGCTTTCCAGTGCAAGAAGCGTGAACTTTGTGCCTTATACAGTTGCCCTGTGACCAAAGTGACAAATTACCTGTTTATTTAAAGTGGACTTTGTGGACTGAAAATCGTACCCAAAGTGTACCCAAAACTTCTAAAAAGCGCTGTGCAGTGTTGCGCTACCAAGAGGAAGAAAATCGCCACATTGGAGTGTGGTTTTGTGGACTTTTTACATTCCTGCTTGCTGTCAGGGAATAGACAGCGTTTATACCCAAAGATGGCTGCTGGGCTTGCTGAATTTACTGCTGCGTCACCTTCATCCCGAAAAGGCGGGAAAAATTGGCGCCTTTCAGAGAAAAGAGCGGGAAGGAGTTCAAGGTCAGGCGCCACTGCTTATCTGGACATTTGCATGTCTGCCAGCATGGACACCGCCTTCCATATACTGGAATACCTGGGGGGCGGCCTCCCAGTGCAGTGGGAGGAGCTGGCTGCTGTAATTGACGCGACCCTATCACTCTCCTCAGAAGGATCGAGCATGTTGGAAAGTGAGCATCATTGTGCTGCAATGTCTACGCCTAAAATACCGCAAGTGCCTGATGTTGGTGTAGAGCCAGAAGAGGCTCCACCGGCCTACTCTCCGGGACCGGAGACACCCGCCTGCCGCCCAAGGGAGAAAGAACCAGAGCCCTACTATGGCTCGTGGAGAGACTTTTTTCAGCCCTCGTTCAAGTGGTCATCACTTATGGCGGAGATCCGAGAGGCCGCTATAAAGCGGAATACAAAGACCAAGATCTTCTATGAGGAACTAACTAAGACAATACATGAGAAGCATACGAACACCCAACCCCGCCTGGAAAGGAGAAAGGGAGTGGTGCTGTCATTCGACAAAACCCGTGGCTACGGGTTCATTCAGGACTATCTAACTGGCAGAGACCTCTATGTGAATCGAAGGTCTGTCAAAAGAGACTACCTCCCTGATATCAGCACAGCCTCCGTGAGGGAGAGGAAGTGGAGTACACCCCTGCCGAGAGCCTGCGAGGCCCTTATGCGACTGCCGTGACCCGTCCCAAGCGAACATCTGAGGACTGGGAGGCAGAAGAAGAAGAAGACTACTCTGGCTGCGAGCGGGAACCTGAACGCTCTCCAGAGCCGGCCCATCACGCCTTTCAGGAGCGGAGCTCCTTCATTGGGCCTAACGTCTTCTGGCAGCCAACCGTGTTGGAGAAATGGGTGAGCCCCTATCCTTCCCCCGAGCTGCCTCGTCAGGAGAAGACCCTGCACGAGATGGGGAAGTTACAAGGACTTCAAAATACCTTCAAAAACATCCGGATGGGTCGGAGACCAGACACATCGCCAGAACCTGCAGAGGCCGAGTCCGCACCATCGGTGACTGTACCTGCGCCGGCGGCGCCAGCAGATGACAGCGACTCCGACACAGAGAGCATCGGTGAGCAGATTATCCGGCTGGAGGAGAAGTTGCGGGAGCTGCGCAAGATCGCGACTGCCAGGATCCAGACGCCGCCAAAGAAGGACGAGGTAAGGGTGCCTGTCACCACCCGTAGACCACCTTCTGTTGCCACCGCTCCGTCAGTGCCCCAGACCGGACCTGCGATTGCTGTAAACTGCTGCACACAGCGCACCGGACCGCTTGCGGCGGCGGTACCCAGCACATTGCACCCTGCAGTGATCATGCCAGGACCGGCACGGTCCACGAGAGGGTTCACCCCTAGGCCTATGGGGCCAATACCTATTAGGGGCCCCTTTACCCTACAGCTGCCCCCTGACACTGTTATGTGGGCACACCCGCCTGTAGAAGAATACTACAGACGATACTTGCCAGCGGAGCCGAGTGGTTATGATATGCCACTGTAAATCAGCCTGCTAGGCCTTTGATTTCATACACCAAAGAATTATGGTGTTTATCCTTCCAGGACAGGAGTCCTATGTTTCTGGTCCTTTGTTGCGGCTGCCAGTTTGTCCACGGCTCAGTGGTAGGTGTTGACCACTGAAATCACAAAGTCAGCAAGGCCACGTTTGTTTCCAGGACCTCCTGCCTGCTTTTGCTACCCCACGCCAAGTTGTGCCTGTTCCTTTAGTTGCACCTTTTACCCTTCACCCCCTTTTCAGGTTGATCAGGGGTCTTACAGCACTTGTCTTTGCTGTCCTTTTATTGTGCAACTTCATACTAAGGAACCGTGCCCGGACACAGACTCAAAAGAACCTGAGCCTCTGAGATTTTTGCTCTTTTAAAAAGGAAATGTGCCCAGAGATGGACTCCACCGCATGAGAGCCTCTGTGATTTAATAGAAAAATAACCTGGGTACGGACTCATGTTTGTTCTTTGAACCTCCAAGAACTTTTATGCTGTTTTATCTATTTTGCTGTTCTATCATGGACTTATTCATTGTCATGGACTATCCTGGTTATAATGTTACGCTGTGCCAGGTCAGCGCCCCCGTTCCATTCATTATCCTGAGAGAAGAGAACGACGCCCCTTGTCATCACCTTTCACCTTTGCCAATTGGACCTGATGTAAATGTAAATGCAGATGAATTACATGTATGTATGCCTGCATGTCTCTATTTTCTATTTCAGGTAGAGATTCCAGTTGTGCGACCCATGATGGAGTACGAGGTCGTACTCAGCTTAAAGCAGTGGGGTATGTAGTGTACGGGGACTGTAATACCCGTCACTACCAAAGTGTCACTTGGTGTGCTGTCGTCCCTCCTTAGTTATGGAGAAGTTGGTATATGTCAGTTTTATAAAATGTCATGTAATGCAATGCTATGTGTTTCCCTGTTACTATGACACTTGCATGTACAGGCCTGCTAGGGGTGTCATTCCAGCTTCTAGTCGCTAGAGGGAGCTAGGGAGCCCTAGTCTATATAAGGCCCAGTCAGGGAAGGGAAAGAGGGACGGAGTCTAGTGTCTGTAATCTACAGTGGGAGATTAGACAATGTCGGAGACCAGTCCAGGCCGGAAGCCTGCTGTCCAGGAGAAGATTCCCTCCTGAATCCCCATATGCAGAAACAGGAATATCTTAGATAAAGAGTCTGAGGAAGCAGCAGAGAGAGACCGAGTCAAAGTGCAGAGAAGCAAGAGGTACTCAAAATAACAGAGGAGGTACTTTCTAAAGCTATAGCCAAGGATATAAAGCCAGAACTAGGTTATTGGGCCTTGGTGAAGAATTGCTATATTCCAGGATCAGACAGAAATAGAGTGCAAGCTCCTGTACTGCAAGTCCTGTGTTCAACACTCTGTAATCACCTTGCTAAATCTGTAATTGCCTGCATCAACCGTATTGCAAAATCGACTGTATGCCAAGGAACTGCGATTCCAATATTGTCTCTGCATGAAAACTACTAAAGTTGGAGTTCTGTTTTAATACCACGTGTTCTTCAATTTATTCCTGCTATCCGCAAACGGCGTGCCACCGTTTAATTGGCACTGGCGTCACGAACAATTTCTATCATCACCTGCCTATGCAGAGAGTCAGCCGTCTCAGGTTAGTGTCATTGCACTACTACACCCAGAAACTCTATTACACACAACTTGAGTACGCTGCAAGTCTTTGCCTGGGTCATAAGTTGTTGGATGCCCAGAGACTCCACAAAAACTGCTGTATCCATTAATGCCACATGCACTTCTCTAAACTTCTCCCTTGCTGGCTTCAGTAGTACTACCCTGCATGATAGTGCTTCTTTGTATAGCCAAACCAGAAGTAAGGATTTACAGCTTCTCCCAGTGTCCGTAGTCAAACACCCCAGGGTGCCCTCAGCACAGTACCTATACGAACATGAACAAAGCTTACCATGAGAGAGGGCCCCTGGAATTAGCTGTATGTAGTTTGCCTGAGGAGGAGCAGGAGGCTGGCCCTTTACTGGACTAAGGTGGAGTTTGACCCTTCAGCAGAACACTTTCACTGTACAGCACAAGAGAAGGCAGTGACCATGGTAATGCTGATGGGTTATCATGCCAAAATGAAGGCATTGTACCTAGAAACTGTCCTGTGGCTGACAGTTCCCCTGTCACCTTTTAAAAGAGGGAGGTGTTGCAAATATTGATATTAATTTGTGTCCAGCTCTTCCCCCTCTCTGGTGATTCTTGTGTATATGTTTGTGTATGCAGATTTGAGTCTGGTCATCTAGGGCCTTTGAAGTTGTCTTCTGGCTAGTCACACCTCAGCAACCGGAGGTAATATGGGGCTGACGTCATAAAAGTCAAAAATCTAGCTTTACTCATATCTTCCACAGTGACATCAGAGGATGGGGTGAAGGATGTAGAAAGAGAACATTCATAAGGTATGAAAAACCAGTGCTAGGTGTTACTTAGGGCTCACCGAAGTAGTGAAGATTTATCTTAGTTTTCTGCCTGCCCCTTCACCAGAGCCCATGCCGTCAACAGGAGTGTTAGGTTTCTGGTTTATTTCCTTTTATTTTTAGAAACTGTTGTGCATTTCATGTATTTTTGTATGTCTATTGTTCCTTTTTTTGTATATATATATATATATATATATATATATATATATATATATATTTATACAGTCCTGATCAAAAGTTTAAGACTAGGGATGAGCGAACCCGAACTGTATTTTCGTAAAAAGTCCGGGTTCGGATTCGGTGTTCGGCGCTTTCTTGGCGCTTTCTTGGCGCTTTTTGAAAGGCTGCAAAGCAGCCAATCAACAAGCGTCATACTATTTGCCCCAAGAGGCCATCACAGCCATGCCTACTATTGGCATGGCTGTGATTGGCCAGTGCAGCATGTGACCCAGCCTCTATTTAAGCTGGAGTCACGTAGCGCCGCACGTCACTCAGCTATGATCAGTGTAGGGAGAGGTTGCAGCTGCTTCTGTTAGGGAGAGATTAGGCAGGGATTTACTCAGCAAAAACACTTAATTCAGTGATCGATCTACAGCTGTGGATCATTGAACTGCTGCTATTTAATTGCTCACTGTTTTTAGGCTGCCCAGAGCGTTTTTATGTCACTTTTTTCTTGGGTGATCGGCGGCCATTTTGTGTCTTGTGGTGCGCCAGCACAAGCTGCCACCAAGTCCATTTAACCATCAATAGTGTGGTTATTTTTTTGCTATATCCTACATCAGGGGCTTGGCTGTGCTTGCTATTTTATTGAGGGGTAAAATACAATTGGCCAAAATAGCAGTACCCTAAATCTGGTGTTTCAGCTGTGGCTAGCCAATTGTAATACTGTCTGCTGTCTGCCGAAGCACAGTTTTTGTTCTGGGTTGAATACAATTCCCAACTTAGCAATCCCCTAAATATATTTTTTCTGCTGTATCAGGCCAAGTTTAAATTGATCCATAAAAGGGTATATTAGATTGAAGGTGCGGATAGTGTCATCCTCAATAACTTCACACGCTACCGTGCATTTCCAAGTTTAAATAATTCTGTCCGTAAACGTATACCTGTCACCCAGCGCCTAAATAATAGGCCTAAAATTTATATTCAGCTAAATCTGTGTTTATTGCTGA
The DNA here is from genome assembly GCF_905171765.1 of Bufo bufo. NCBI lineage: Eukaryota > Metazoa > Chordata > Amphibia > Anura > Bufonidae > Bufo > Bufo bufo. The sequence goes on from NC_053389.1 coordinate 803,731,849, forward strand.
GGCTGGTCAATTCATTTAGTGTCCGCCAAAGCACAGTAGTTGTTCTGGGTTGAATACAATTCCCAATTTAGCAATCCCCGAAATATTTTTTTTCTGCTGTATCAGGCCAAGTTTAAATTGATCCATAAAAGGGTATATTAGATTGAAGGTGCGGATAGGGTCATCCTCAATAACTTCACACGCTACCGTGCATCTACAAGTCTAATTCTGTCCGTAAACGTATACCGGTCATCCAGCGCCTAAATACTAGGCCTACAATTTATATTCAGCTAAATCTGTTGATACTGCTGTGGCTGGTCAATCTATTTAGTGTCTGCCAAAGCACAGTTTTTGTTCTGGGTTGAAATACAATTCCCAACTTAGAGCAGAAACCACAAATTTAGGGAATTACTATCAGGCCAAGGTTAAATCTATCCATAAAAGGGTATATTAGATTGAAGGTGCGGATAGTGTCATCCTTAATAACTTCACACACTACCGTGCATTTCCAAGTTTAATTCCGTCCGTAAACGTATACCTGTCACCCAGCGCCTAAATACTAGGCCTACAATTTATATTCAGCTCAATCTGTCGTTACTGTTGTGCCTGTATTAGTGTAATACGGTACCTAAATAGATAGCCAGATAGTGTTAGGTGCCTGTAAAAAAAAGCCTGAATTTAACTTCAATACATTAGGCCAAATAATTTTTTTCTTATTGTGGTGAACGGTATCAATGAGGAAAACATCTAGTAAGGGACGCGGACGCGGACATGGTCGTGGTGGTGTTAGTGGACCCTCTGGTGCTTGGAGAGGACGTGGCCGTTCTGCCACAGCCACACGTCCTAGTGAACCAACTACCTCAGGTCCCAGTAGCCAGCAGAATTTACAGCAATATTTGGTGGGGCCCAATGCTGTTCTAAGGATGGTAAGGCCTGAGCAGGTACAGGTATTAGTCAATTGGGTGGCCGACAGTGGATCCAGCACGTTCACATTATCTCCCACCCAGTCTTCTGCAGAAAGCGCACAGATGGCGCATGAAAACCAAGCCCATCGGTCTGTCACATCACCCCCATGCATATCAGGGAAACTGTCTGAGCCTCAAGTTATGTAGCAGTCTCTTATGCTGTTTGAAGACTCTGCTGGCAGGGTTTCCCAAGGGCATCCACCTAGCCCTTCCCCAGGGGTGGAAGAGATAGAATGCACTAACGCACAACCACTTATGTTTCCTAATGATGAGGACATGGGAATACCACCTCAGCACGTCTCTGATGATGACGAAACACAGGTGCCAACTGCTGCGTCTTTCTGCAGTGTGCAGACTGAACAGGAGGTCAGGGAGGAAGACTGGGTGGAAGACGATGCAGGGGACGATGAGGTCCTAGACCCCACATGGAATGAAGGTCGTGCCACTGACTTTCACAGTTCGGAGGAAGAGGCAGTGGTGAGGCAGTTCTTCAAACAATGTGCTGACGACAAGACCCGAGTGGTTTGCACGCTGTGCCCTCAGAGCCTGTAGCGAGGCATTAACGTTCTGAACCTTAGCACAACCTGCATGACCAGGCACCTGCATGCAAAGCATGAACTTTAGTGGAGTAAACACCTTAATAACAAGCAACTCACTCAGGCTCCCCCTGCTACCTCTTCTGCTGCTACCGCCTCAGCCTCTTCCTCCGCCTCTGGAGGAACGTTGGCACCTGCCGCCCAGCAAACAGAGAATGTACCACCAACACCACCACCACCTCCGTCACCAAGCATCTCAACCATGTCACACGGCAGCGTTCAGCTCTCCATCTCACAAACATTTGAGAGAAAGCGTAAATTCCCACCCTCGATCCCTGGCCCTGAATGCCAGCATTTCTAAACTACTGGCCTATGAAATGCTGTCATTCAGGCTGGTGGACACAGACAGCTTCAAACAGCTCATGTCGCTTGCTGTCCCACAGTATGTTGTTCCCAGCCACCACTACTTCTCCAAGAGAGCCGTGCCTTCCCTGCACAACCAAGTATCCGATAAAATCAAGTGTGCACTGCGCAACGCCATCTGTGGCAAGGTCCACCTAACCACAGATACGTGGACCAGTAAGCACGGCCAGGGACGCTATATCTCCCTAACTGCACACTGGGTAAATGTAGTGGCGGCTGGGCCCCAGGCGGAGAGCTGTTTGGCGCACGTCCTTCCGCCGCCAAGGATCGCAGGGCAACATTCTTTGCCTCCTGTTGCCTCCTCCTCCTACTCGGCTTCCTCCTCCTCCTCTCCCACCTGCTCATCCAGTCAGCCATACACCTTCACCACCAACTTCAGCGAAGCCCGGGGTAAACGTCAGCAGGCCATTCTGAAACTCATATGTTTGGGGGACAGGCCCCACACCGCGCAGGAGTTGTGGCGGGGTGTAGAACAACAGACCGACGAGTGGTTGCTGCCAGTGAGCCTCAAGCCTGGCCTGGTGGTGTGCGATAATGGGCGAAATCTCGTTGCAGCTCTGGGACTAGCCGGTTTGACGCACATCCCTTGCCTGGCTCATGTGCTGAATTTGGTGGTGCAGAAGTTCATTCACAACTACCCCCACATGTCAGAGCTGCTGCATAAAGTGCGGGCCGTCTGTGCGCGCTTCCGGCGTTCTCATCCTGCCGCTGCTCGCCTGTCTGCGCTACAGCGTAACTTCGGCCTTCCCGCTCACCGCCTCATATGCGACGTGCCCACCAGGTGGAACTCCACCTTGCACATGCTGGACAGACTGTGCGAGCAGCAGCAGGCCATAGTGGAGTTTCAGCCGCAGCACGCACGGGTCAGTCGCACTGCGGAACAGCACCACTTCACCACCAATGACTGGGCCTCCGTGCGAGACCTGTGTGCCCTGTTGCGCTGTTTCGAGTACTCCACCAACATGGCCAGTGGAGATGACGCCGTTATCAGCGTTACAATACCACTTCTATGTCTCCTTGAGAAAACACTTAGGGTGATGATGGAAGAGGAGGTGGCCCAGGAGGAGGAGGAGGAGGAAGAGGGGTCATTTTTAGCACTTTCAGGCCAGTCTCTTCGAAGTGACTCAGAGGGAGGTTTTTTGCAACAGCAGAGGCCAGGTACAAATGTGGCCAGCCAGGGCCCACTACTTGAGGACGAGGAGGACGAAGAGGAGGAGGAGGTGGAGGAGGATGAGGATGAAGCAGGTTCACAGCGGGGTGGCACCCAACGCAGCTCGGGCCCATCACTGGTGCATGGCTGGGGGGAAACGCAGGACGATGACGATACGCCTCCCACAGAGGACAGCTTGTCCTTACCTCTGGGCAGCCTGGCACACATGAGCGACTACATGCTGCAGTGCCTGCGCAACGACAGCAGAGTTGCCCACATTTTAACGCGTGCGGACTACTGGTTTGCCACCCTGCTGGATCCACGGTACAAAGACAATGTGCCCACCTTACGTCCTGCACTGGAGCGTAATAGGAAGATGCGCGAGTACAAGCGCACGTTGGTAGACGCGCTACTGAGAGCATTCCCAAATGTCACAGGGGAACAAGTGGAAGCCCAAGGCGAAGGCAGAGGAGGAGCAAGAGGTCGCCAACGCAGCTGTGTCACGGCCAGCTCCTCTGAGGGCAGGGTTAGCATGGCAGAGATGTGGAAAAGTTTTGTCAACACGCCACAGCTAACTGTACCACCACCTGATACGGAACGTGTTAGCAGGAGGCAGCATTTCACTAACATGGTGGAACAGTACTTGTGCACCACCCTCCACGTACTGACTGATGGTTCGGCCCCATTCAACTTCTGGGTCTCCAAATTGTCCACGTGGCCAGAGCTAGCCTTTTATGCCTTGGAGGTGCTGGCCTGCCCGGTGGCCAGCGTTTTGTCTGAACGTGTTTTCAGCACGGCAGGGGGCATCAATACATACAAACGCAGCCGCCTGTCTACAGCCAATGTGGACAAGCTGACGTTCATAAAAATGAACCAGGCATGGATCCCACAGGACCTGTCCATCCCTTGTGCAGATTAGACATTAACTACCTCCCCTTAACCTTATATTATTGTACTCCAGGGCACTTCCTCATTCAATCCTATTTTTATTTTCATTTTACCATTATATTGCGGGGCAACCCAAAGTTGAATGAGCCTCTCCTCTGTCTGGGTGCCGGGGCCTAAAAATATCTGACAGTGGCCTGTTCCAGTGTTGGGTGACGTGCAACATGATTCTCTGCTATGACATGAAGCCTGAATCTCTGCTATGGGACCTCTCTCCTCTGTCTGGGTGCCGGGGCCTAAATATCTGACAATGGACTGTTCCAGTTTTGGCTGACATGAAGCCTGATTCTCTGCTATGACATGAAGACTGAGTCTCTGCTGACATGAAGCCTGAATCTCTGTTATGGGACCTCTCTCCTCTGCCTGGGTGCCGGGACCTAATTATATGACAATGGACTGTTCCAGTGTTGGGTGACGTGAAGCATGATTCTCTGCTATGACATGAAGACTGATTCTCTGCTGACATGAAGCCTGAATCTCTGTTATGGGACCTCTCTCCTCTGCCTGGGTGCCGGGGCCTAAATATATGACAATGGACTGTTCCAGTGTTGGGTGACGTGAAGCATGATTCTCTGCTATGACATGAAGACTGATTCTCTGCTGACATGAAGCCTGAATCTCTGTTATGGGACCTCTCTCCTCTGTCTGGGTGCCGGGGCCTAAATATCTGACAATGGACTGTTCCAGTGTTGGGTGACGTGAAGCCTGATTCTCTGCTATGACATGAAGACTGATTCTCTGCTGACATGAAGCCAGATTCTCTGCTATGGGACCTCTCTCCAATTGATATTGGTTAATTTTTATTTATTTTATTTTAATTTTAATTTATTTCCCTATCCACATTTGTTTGCAGGGGATTTAACTACATTTTGCTGCCTTTTGCAGCCCTCTAGCCCTTTCCTGGGCTGTTTTACAGCCTTTTTAGTGCCGAAAAGTTCGGATCCCCATTGACTTCAATGGGGTTTGGGTTCGGGACGAAGTTCGGGTCGGGTTCGAATCCCGAACCCGAACATTTCCGGGAAGTTCGGCCGAACTTCTCGAACCTGAACATTCAGGTGTTCGCTCAACTCTATTTAAGACCACTTGAAAAATGGCAAAAAATCATATTTTACATTGTTGGATCTTAACAAGGTTCCAAGTAGAGCTTCAACATGCAACAAGAAGAAATGAGATTGAGACAAAACATTTTTTGAGCATTCAAATTAATGAAAACAATGAATAAACTGAAAGAGGCTGTTTTTCAGCTGATCAAAAGTTTAGGACCACATGCCTTTAAAAGGCCAAATCTGTGCAAATATGTGGATTCATTGTCATTTTCTGTCAGGTAGTCACACGTTGTGATGGCAAAGCCAAAAAAACTCCCTTTTTGAGCGTGGTCGGGTTGTTGAACTGCATAAGCAGGGTCTCTCACAGCGCGCAGGTTGTAGGTTATCTATCCTTACTTTATTTGTGTCTATGTGTGTGTGTTTGTGTGTATATTTCATCCTCTAGGTGGACCCTGTACCTCCTGGCAAGTTGTCACGAGGGCGCTATACAGTGGACACCTCTTAGTCTTTCTATTGTTGTGCTAGTGATCCGTTAGGGCACCACTTTAACCTATCTCTCTCCACCCGTCACTTTACCAGGGACAGACAGGAGCTTGAGATTAGGTACGTGGACAGGGCGTCCCCACCACCAGGAGACGTACCTGGGCAGAGGACCAGTTTAGGGTATCAGTGCTAGGGATTTATTTTCCCCACCACTTACCCAGTGCATCTGACTGTAATCTGGCCTCTCGCCTCGGATTGATCATGTAGAGTTTTGTTTATGTCTTTATTTCTCATAAAATTTAGTCATCTTATGCGCTAAACAGGGTACCTTTGCTGGACTTTTTTTTTTTTTTTTCTCTCACAGCGCGCCATCGCTGCTGAGGTGGGACGCAGTAAGACAGTCATTTGGAATTTCTTAAATGGTCCTAAGGGTTATGGAACAAAAAATTGAAGTGAAAGACCCCAAAAAATTTCACCAGCACTGAGCCGGAGGATCAGACTGAGCCGGAGGCTGTCCGTCTAGACACTGGACTATCCTCGACCGAAATTAAGGCCCTTACTAATGCTGACTGCAGCCCCATAACCATCAGACGGCATCTGAACTGAAGGGCTTCAAAAACAAAAAACGTCTTCAAAGACCTTGTCTCCTTGAACGCCACAGAACTTCTCGTTTGGACTTTGCAAAAGAGCACCAAACATGGGACATTCAAAGGTGGAAGAAAGTTTTATTCTCTGATAAGAAAAAATTTAACCTTGATGGTCCTGATGGTTTCCAACGTTACTGGCATGACAAGCAGATCCCACCTGAGATGGTTTCTACGCGCCACAGTGGAGGGGGCGCCATAATGGTCTGGGGTGCTTTTTCCTTTAGTGGAACAATAGAGCTTCAGGAAGTGCAGGGGCGTCAAACGGCCGCTGGCTATGTCCAGATGTTGCAGAGAGCATTCCTCATGACTGAGGGCCCTCATCTGTGTGGTATGGACTGGGTTTTTCAACAGGACAACACTACAGTACACAATGCCCGCAGGACAAGGGACTTCTTCCAGGAGAATAACATCACTCTTTTAGCCCATCCTGCGTGTTCCCCTGAACTAAATCTAATTGAGAACCTTTGGGGATGGATGGCAAGGGAAGTTTAAAAAAATGGACAACAGTTCCAGACAGTAGATGGCCTTCCTGCGGCCGTCTTCACCACTTGGAGAAATGTTCCCACTCACCTCATGGAAACGCTTGCATCAAGCATGCCGAAACGAATTTTTGAACTGATCAACAATAACGGCGGAGCTACTCATTACTGAGTTCATGTTTGGAACTTGGATTTCTGTTTTGGGGGGTTTCGTTTTTTTTTGCAGGTGTGGTCCTAAACTTTTGATCAGCTGAAAAACAGCCTCTTTCAGTTTATTCATTGTTTTCATTAAATTGAATGCTGAAAAAATGTTTTGTCTCACTCCCATTTCTTCTTGTTGCATGTGGAAGCTCTACTTGGAACCTTGTTAAGATGCAGCCATGCTAAATTTGATTTTCTGCCATTTTTCAAGTGGTCTTAAATAGAGTTGAGCGAACACCTGGATGTTCGGGTTCGAGAAGTTCGGCCGAACTTCCCGGATATGTTCGGGTTCGGGATCCGAACCCGACCCGAACTTCGTCCCGAACCCGAACCCCATTGAAGTCAATGAGGAGCCGAACTTTTCGGCACTAAAAAGGCTGTAAAACAGCCCAGGAAAGGGCTAGAGGGCTGCAAAAGGCAGCAAAATGTAGTTAAATCCCCTGCAAACAAATGTGGATGGGGAAATGAATTAAAATAAAAATAAAATAAATAAAAATTAACCAATATCAATTGGAGAGAGGTCCCATAGCAGAGAATCTGGCTTCATGTCAGCAGAGAATCAGTCTTCATGTCATAGCAGAGGATCAGGCTTCACATCACCCAAAACTGGAACAGTCCATTGTCATATATTTAGGCCCCGACACCCAGACAGAGGAGAGAGGTCCCATAGCAGAGAATCTGGCTTCATGTCAGCAGAGAATCAGTCTTCATGTCATAGCAGAGAATCAGGCTTCATGTCACCCACCACTGGAACAGTCCATTGTCACATATTTAGGCCCAGGCACCCAGACAGAGGA